>NC_028646.1:20130778-20430778 GCF_001406875.1 Solanum pennellii
CGACGGTCCGTCGTGCCCACGACGGTTCGTCCTGCAGGTCCGTCGCCAAGTTCAGAGAGTCGATTTCAGTACCCAAATTTCAGAAGTCTAAGTCTTTTGGAACGAGACCCCCTCGACGGCCCGTCGTGCCGATGACGGTCCGTCGTGGGTTCCGTCGATTCACACAGTTTTTCCAAAAATAAAATCTGCTGCTCAAAACGACTAAACAGGTCGTTACATTAACACAAACCCTAACATTAACTCTATCCTTAACTCGAACCCTAAACAATAAACCCTAAAATCATAGCAAAAAATACCAAAACCCTTAACATTAAACACTAAACCATAGATATTAAAACTCAAAACCTAAATCCAAAACCAAAAAAAAAAAATTTACCCTGACCCTTACCCAAAAGCATAAACCAAAAACCCTAACCCCAAAATACAAAAATCAAAACACTAAATGCTAAACCACAGATTTTAAACCTAAAATGTAAAACCCTTATATATAAAACCTAAAAAACCTAGACCTTAACCTTAAACCTTACCCTAAGTCTAAACCTTAACCCTAAACCTAAATCCTAAGGTCAAAAATTCCAAAAAACAAAAATCCAAACATTAAACACTAAATAATAGATTTTAAACCAAAAATCCTAGAACCCTAAACCTAAAACCTAAAAAACCCTAAACCTAACCCTAACCGAATCCCCAACAAAAAATCTAACCGTAACCCTATCTGTAACCCTCAACACTAAACCAAAAATACTAAAACATTATCATTAAACACTAAACAATAGTTATTAAAAATCAAATCCATAACCCCGAATCCTAAACCCTGAAAAAACCTAAACCCTGACCCTAACCCTAACCCTACCATGAACCCTATACCCAAAGCCCATAATACCTAATCACAAACATTAAACATGAAAAAAATGATATTAAACCTCAAATCCTGAACCCTAAAACCAAAAACCTAAAAAACCCAAAACCCTAAGCCTTAATACTCTAACCCTAAAACATAAACCCGAAAACCTAAGCCAAAAGTACCAAAACCCAAACATTAATTAAAAAACCATAGATTTTTAAACCTGAAATGCTAAACACTGAACACTATAACCTAAAAAAGAAACATACACCCTAACACTAATCCTAACCCTAACTTTAACACTAAACCCTAAACCCTAAGTCCAAAAAAGAACCCTAAGTCCAAAACACGAAAACTCAAACATTAAACACTAAACAATAGATTTTAAACTTTAAATCCTAAACAACAAACCCTAAAACAGAATAAAAACATAAATACTAACCCAAACCCTAACCTTAACCATTAAGCTAACCCTGTCCCTAAACAATTAACTTTAAACCCCAAGCCCAAAATACTAAAACCAAAACATTAAACACTAAACCATAGATTATAAACCAAAAATCCTAAAACCTAAAACCTAAAACCTCAAAAAACAATAAACCCTAACCCTAACCCTATATCTATCACAAACCTTAACCCTAACTGTATCCTTGTCCGTAACCCTAAATCGAAAATCCAAAATACCAAAACCATTACATTAAGAACTAAATCATAGATATTATCTCTCAAATCCTTAACCCCAAACCCTAAAACCTAAAAAAAAAACTAAATCCTAACCCTAACTCTACCATAAACCCTAAAACTCAAGCCCTAAATACCAATACTCAAACATTAAACACTAAACCATTGATACTAAACCTCCAATCCTTAACCCTTAACCCAAAAACCTAAAAAAAAACAAAACCCTATCCTTAACCCTAACCCTAACCTTACCCTAACCCTAACACTAAACCATAAACTCTAAACCCAAAGCCCAAAATACATAAATCATAACATTAAATAATAAACCATAGATTTTAAACCTGAAATGTTAAACCCTAAACCATTATACCTAAAACAATGTACATCCGAACCATAATCCCAACCCTAACCCTAAACTCTAAACCCTAAGACAAAAAAAATAGTTCAAAAAAAAACCCAAAATCCCAAATACCAAAACCCAATCATTAAACACTACACCTTTGATGTTAAACCTCAAATCCTGAACCCTAAACTAAAAAATCTAAAAAAAAAACAACTCTAAAACAAAACCTGAAACCCTAAGCCAAAAATACCAAAACCAAAACATTAAATACTAAACGATAGATTTTAAACCTCAAATGCTAAACCCTTAATCATAAAACCTAAAAAATAAACCTACACCCTAACAATAAACCTAACCTAACCCTAATCCCTATACCCTAAACCGAAAATCAAAAAAAAATCTAACACCCAAATATTAAAACCCACACATTTAACACTAAATCATATATTTTAAAACTCAACCTAAAAGTACGTAAGCTGTAACTATAACCCTAGCCCAATCTTGGACCTAACCCTAACCCTAAACCATTAACCTGTAAACCCAAGCTTGAAATAAAAAACCCTAAGAATTATACACTAAACCATAGATTTTAAACCAAAAATACTAAACCCCAAAATCTAAAACCTAAAAAAAACTTAAACCCTAACCATAATCTTATCCCTCACATAAACATTAGCCCTAACCATATCCTTAACCCAAACCTAAACCCTAAACCCTAAACCCAAACCCAACAATAAAAAAATCCAGACAATAAACACGAAACCATATATATTACAACTCAAATCCGTAACCCCAAACCTTAAAACCTAAAAAATAACAAAAACCCAGATCCAAACCCTTAGGCTACGATAAATCATAAAACCCAAGCCCAAAATACAAAAACCCAATTGATAAAATACTAGTCCATTGAAATTAAGCCTAAAATCCTAAACCCTAAACCAAAAAGCCTAAAAAACCAGAAACCCTAACCCTAACCCTAACCTTAACCCTAAACCCAAAACCGGAAACCCTAAGCCCAAAATACCAAAACTCAAACATCAAGTACTAAACAATAGATTTTTAACCTAAAATGCTAAACCCTGAACCGTAAAACATAAAAAAAAAACCTACACCCTAACCCTAGCCCTAATCCTAACCCTAACCCTAACCACAAACCTAGAACCCTAAACCCTAAGTCCATAAAAAACCTAAGTCAAAAGTATGAAAACCCATATTTTAAACACTAAACTATAGATTTAAAACCTCAAATCGTAAAGCACAAACCAAAAAACCTCAATAAACCATAACCCTATTCCTAACCCAAACCCGAACCCTAACCCAAAACCTCAAGACCAAAATATCAAAACACAAACATTAATCACTAAACCATAGATAAAAAAACTAAAAATCCTAAACCCCAAAACATAAAAGCTAAAAAACCCTAAACCCTAACCCTAACCCAATCCCCTACACGAAATCTATTCCTAAATCTATCCTTAACTTTATACCTTAAACCCAAAATACCAAAACCCTAATATTAAACACTAAACAAAAGATATTAAAACTCAAATCCATAACCCCAAATCCCAAACCCTGAAAAAAAACTAATCCCTTACCCTAAACTTAACCCTACCATAAACCCTATACACCAATACTAAAATACAAAAACCAAAACATTAAGCACTAAAATATTGATATTAAACCTCAAATACTTAACCCTAAACCTAAAAACTTGAAAACCCCCAAAATCGTAACCCTAACCTTAACACTAGCCCTAACCCTAAGCATAAACCATAAAGTCGAAACCCTAAGCTAAAATTACCACAAAAAAACCCAAATTAGTTCTCTCTCTAATCCAAATGCTCCTTTCAAGCATTCGATCGTTATATCCCTAACGGTTAGTTTCAGCTAGGCAGACTAGGCGTGTGTGCCACCGGTGGTACCGATCAGATCACCAAACTAGTCCCACCAGGGGCAGTATGTAAATTTGAACTCAGAAATACAAGAACCCCCTTTTTAATGTCATAACAGCTCCGCGATTTGACAATTCAAAGAGATGCTAACCAGTGTGAAGTTGCGAATGGAAGAGGAACTTCATAATATGTAACCGAAATCTATTAGAATAAATTAAGATATTCAACAAACTTTGGAGGAATTGTCTCAACGAGAGATACAACGCACTAGTCATTCAAGGAATTTTACCCTACCAAATGATGGAATCGATGAGGTTAATTTGGCGGTAAGAGTAGAGCAAAATCATGATAGTCTGCCCCAAAATCAAATCCTTCCTAGAACAGATGTACACGAAATCTCGACTGATATTTTTCCAAGGGAAGGATGTCCATCTAACCGCGATAACTTGTGGAATCGAGGGTAAGTACATGGAGAATAGAATCGCAGTTGAATTGCAGAAAAAGCACAGGGGAGACGATAATGGAGTTTTTCAAAACTCAAGACTTAGATAGGACTACACAATCTACTAGGGGGTTAGAATAGGTATACCTACAATAAAAATAACATGAGAAGGAAAAAAGTAGTACATTTGAGATGATGAACACATGAACAAAAAGGAACTCTGCTAATAAAAAGGATGGAGGGATACAAGCAAATGTCATTGATTTAGAAACTCTTTGTCAAGTTTGTAAGGAAACGGATGAAGGTGAAAACAACCAAAAGTAGGACAAAAAACAGCGGTCGATGGAGCAAAGCAACGAAAGACAACCGGCAGGTAAACATCTTAACTATACTGCTGGCAACAATCTAGTTAATAATACTAGTACAGACCATGGCTTGAATCAAGCCATGAGAAATGTTGTAGTAAACTCTACAGATAGGAATAAAGAGGAGAATGCTCACACCAATGAGTCAAGAATGGAAATTTTAATCTAGATAATGAGAAAAAGGGGTTAATGCAGCATGCTGGAAAGATAAAGGTTTGTGATCTTAATAATTATCATAGAGATTTCCTAAAATCTCTAGTAACTTCGACAAAAGAACCCCCCCCCCCTGCTGTAACTTAGATCCAAAATGCTAGCAACCCCAAAAAAGTTGAGACCTACACTGTTAGAACTCATAATAACAACAAACAAGAACATGTTTTTGAACGTCCTCCTTACACTGTGGTTCAATCTTTGGTTGCTAGACTAAGGCAAATTCATGAAGCTCAAAGTCCCAATATAGTTCTGAAAACTAAGCCTATTCAAACCACAAAAAAGGTCAACATGCTTTAATATTTGACATGCATGACTATATGCATACCCTTACAGTTGACTGCAAATATACTCTAGTTTGGAAGTTTAGTACTACTATGCCCAAAATGGATTTGATTAGAAAAAGCTTCATCCAATAGACTTAGTTTAATGAGGGGCTCAATATTGCTCACTATAATTCTAAGCATGTTTTCATTGATCTCCGAAATGAACTAGCCAACAACACAGAATGGACACAAAAGAGAATGATTATAGAGGGAAAACTCATGAGAATTTAGTCTTCGACTCCTTTCTTTACATTTTAAGAAGAGACTCCTACTGTACTAGTTTGGATCTTTCATCTAGGTCTACCTTGGAACTGTTTTAAAAAACCTTTCCTTATTCCCCTTCTTGAAAATTTTGGAAAGGTTTCACACTTGGACACATCTTCCGTCAAGAGATCAAGTGTAGGGATGGATAAAATCAAAATTCAAATTGATCTTACCAAAGCTATGTGCAGACATGTGGAGATTGGTCTTTGCAAGAAGAATGATACTATAGTAACATGGCAACCAATGGATTAGGAGAACATCCCTCCATACTGTGAATATTATAGACAGCAGGGCCATGATGTAGAAGATTGTAAATCTAGGATGAGGGATGAGGAATACAACCAAAGAAAAGAACAGGAATATGACAAGATGAATAAAAATAGGGAGAAACAAAATAAGAAAGAATAGGAAACACTGCAAAACAAAATACCAGAAGGTATCGACTAAGTGCAGCAAAAAGGAAATTAAAATGGTAAGGAAAACCAATCTCTAAAGCATAATAAGGATGAATGGCATACTCAGAGGAGGAAAAACCAAAAGGCCCAAGAGGATGGGAAAAAAACGATTTGGAGGCCTACATCAAACACAAAGCATGAAACAAAAGAAAATCAACATAATCAGAGCCAACAGGCAGGTATGAATTCTCCTAATCATAATCATAGCTTTAATAAACTAACCATGCAGGAAGAAGATATTATTATTGAAAAGGAAACAAATATGGATGATAACATTAGGCAGGGAAATTAGGGCAAGGATCAATAGAGAATCAAACAAGAGCTACAACAAATGAAACATCAAAAATAGGGATGAAATAAAAACATGTATCATAGCTAAAAACTCTGTCTCTAATGAACTACAAATAAATGAGAATAGGTCGGTTGTAGCTGATTGACAACAATACAAAAGGTTCTCTTGAAGATACTCCTAAAAGCAAAAATAAACCTAGTATACATAGGAGGGATGCTGCCAAAAGAGAATTTACCAAACAAGAGGATACAAATCACGAAAACCAACAGGAAAGGACGGAGAAGGAAAAGTTAGTGATGAGATGGATAATCAAAGGGGACAGATGAACACTTCATATCATAAAACAATCCTAACTCCACCTCCAAGGGCACCACCTGATAAGGAACAAGCTCGATGCCAAGCTAATATTGTTCCCCTGATAGATGAAGATGAAGTTATCAATTCAGAAGATAAAGTGGACAGGGATAATCAATATGCTGAAGAACCTGATGAGGATGATGAGACTAGTGATGCCTTGATAAGAGCATTTAGTCCTAAAAATTATTAGGACATGGAAGAGGAGATTCAACAAGTGTCTCAAAGTCAAGGTTTATCTCCAAGAAAATTGAAACATGAAAATTTTCATTTCAAAAACTAGGACATCAATAGTGTCATTGTTGGCAGGCCAAATAAAAGACTGTTTTCCTCTAGAGTTTCACAATGATTAGTACAATCATATGGAATGTGAGGGGAATAAATACTCAGGGAGTCATGGAAAGAATCAAAATTCTCAAGAAAATGAATCATTTAGCTATTATTGCTATCCTAGAGCCTTTTGCTGATAGTCGTAACGTGATGAACTTCAAAAACCAACTAGACATGGAAAATGCAGTGACAACTGCAATGGTAAAATATGGCATTTTTTTATTGGAGATGTTGACTATGTTGTTAAGGATAAGGATGAGCATCAAATTACTTATAATTTTAATCACAATTATCTACACAAACAATTCACCATGACTTTTGTCTATGCAAATGTAAAGACTACCTTAGGAGACCTCTATGGGACAACATGCTTTAACAAGCTGGGATAGAGGACAATCCTTTGTGTTTAGTGGGGGATTATAATGTTATAGTATCTACTGAAGAAAAAATAGGGGGTATTCCATAAAATATAAGGAAAATCTTGTATTTCATTGTCATCATTGAAGCTTAAGGAGTGATGGATATTGGTGTTAGTGGCCAAAGACAAACTTGGACCAATAATAGAGGCATCAATTAAAGAATATGGAAAAGACTTTACAGGGGGCTTATAGATGATACTTGGCTGGAACAGATGCCACAAACCACCATTACTCACCTTCCTTCCACTGGCTCTGGTCATTGTCCACTATTATTGTAAATAGTGAGTAACTAGAAAGTTCACACTAAGTATTTCAAATTCCTTAATTGTTGGGCTGATAACCCTAACTTCGTAGGAACTGTGAAAGCTTGTTGGGAGAGAGAGGTGACAGGTAATAACATGTGGAAATTCCACCAATAATGAAAAGACTCTATAACACTCTGAGTACATGGTTAAAAATGGAATTTGTTGATATTTTCTTGAAAGTTAGAGAGTTTGAAGAAAAGGTTAAAGAAGCTGAGGAAAACTTGATTCAAAACAATTGTGATACCAACAGGGAGATTCTACATGAACTTAAAGATAATTATATTAGGTATCTCAAGTTGGAGGACTCCATTATGAAGCAAAAATATCTTTTACAATGTTTAAAAGAAGGGGATACAAATTCTAAATTTTTCCACTCCCGGATAAGGAATAGAAGAAAAAGATTTTACATTCTTAGAAGTCAAGAAAATGGAGAATGGATTCAAGGAGATGAAAACATTGGTAAGGATGCCTGTGAATATTTTCAACAGATGTTTAAAGTAGAAAACAAAAAAATCAATGAAGAAAACCTAGGTTGCATTCCTAGAATGGTTAATTAGGAGCAAAATAACAGGCTTATATTTCTTCCTACTATGGCTAAACTATATGAGGTGGTTTTCTCATTGAACCCCCAATATGCAGCAGGGCCTGATAGTATGAATGGGTATTTTTTCTAAAAATGTTGGCAAATTATAAATCAAGATCTTATGGGAGTGATTTTTGCATTTTTCAGTGGCCAAGAGATCCCTAAGTACTATTCTCATTCTTGCATTATAGTCCTCCCCAAGGTTAGCAATCCTAATAAAATGAAAGAGTTAAGGGCTATTAGCCTTAGCAACTTCATTAGCAAAATATTCTCCAAACTATTGAGTACAACATTGAGTCCTATTCTACCTAGCTTGATCTCCCTTAACCTGTCTGGTTTTGTGAAGGGGAGAAGTATAACTGAAAATATCATGTTGGCAAAAGAAATCATCCATCAGATTAAAAATCCAAACATAGGTAGTAACGTCACTATTAAGATGGATATGACTAAGGCCTATGATAAAGTATCTTGGACCTATATATGTGTTGTTTTAAGGAAGATGGTTTTCAAGGAGATCTTCATAGACATGGTGTGGAGAATCATGGAAAATAACTGGGACTACATCATAATTATGGAAAAAGATTTGGTTTTTTCCAATCATCTAGGGGCCTCAAGAAAGGTGATCCCCTTTCCCTTGACCTATCTATTTTAGGTGCAGAAATGCTTTCTAGATCCCTAAATGGATTACATAATCACCATGATTACCATGGTTTTTTCAAGGAAGGAAGGTCCCCCCAGGTACACCATTTGAGTTTTGTAGATGATATTATCCTGTTTACTTCGGGAAGATCCAAAACACTCCAACTCTTCATGCAAACTCTAAAATATTATGAGGATACATCAGGTCATTTGATCAATTATGAGAAAAGTCATTTCATGGTACATCAAAATGTTTTTTATAGCACAACAGAAAGAACTAAAAGGATCACTAGGTTCAAGCACAAGCAAGGTATTATTACCTAGCTGGGATGCCCACTCTTTGTCGGTAGGCCCAAGATTTCTTACTTTTCTGACTTTGTATCTAAAGTTATTTGCAGGATCACAGGGTGGCAGAATAAACAATCAAATTATGGGGGCAGAGCTATGTTGAATAAACATGTCCTTCCACCACTACCCATGCATTTAATTTCATCTATAACTCCCCTTATGCAGTACTAAAGCAAATACAAACATTGATGGCACACTTCTACTGGGATAGAATAGCGACAAAAAGAATACCACTAGGCTTCCTGGAAGAACCTCATCTACCTTTTTTATGAAGGAGGGGTTGGAATGAGGAATATGAAGATGTGTGCTTAGCATTTCAATGTAAACAATGGTGGATCTTTAGAACTAAGCACACATTGTGGGGAGATTTCATCAAAGAGAAATACTGCCAAAGATCAAATCCCATCTGCGAAAAAATGGGATTTTGGAGATTCATTGAACTTGAAGCACATGATCCATAATAGGGATAATATTGAGCAACACATTGAGTGGAAGTTTAACTCTGCGAATTTCTCCTTCTGGTGGGACAACTGGACTGGTGAGGGACAACTTGCTATGTTTCTAAAAAATGCCGCAGGTTTGACAACAAGAAGATAGCTAATTTTTTTGTAGATGGCCAGTGGAACTACCAATTGTTGATTCAACAGCACCCCCTAAAGCTACAAGAAAAATTCTTGCTGCTTCCATAGTAGCAGCATGTATAAGAGACAGCTACCAAACCAATCTTACTCGAAATCCAACTCAAATGGCATGTTCACTTGTTCTTCAACTTTGAATGAAATCTGGTAAAAAAGACCTAAAGATCAATTCAGGGCTCTTATGTGGCACAAGAACATACCATTTAAAGCCTATTTCCTACTTTGGAGGTCCTTAATTGGGAAAATACCTACCAATGAAAAGTTAATTAAGTTTGGACTAGAACCTACTATTTGTTTTTGTTGTACGAACACGTAAGGATCAGCTACCATCAATCATATTTTAAACAATGGCGACCTTGCTGCTGAAGTCTGGAGAAGTTTTGCAAATAAAGCAGGAGTGAAAATTGACCACAGTTCATTAAACAGCTTATAGATCAATGGTGGTCCATGAAACATAATAATGAAGCTCATAAATTCATCTTACAGACTTCTCCTATCCTCATCTGGTAGAACATATAGAATAATATATGTGCTTGTAAATATGGTGCCAAAACCTCTAATGGCACAAAAGTTAGGTATGCAATCTACAATGATAACTATAAACTTATAACTTCTACTTTTCCTCAGGTTAACTGGCCCACTACTTGGTGTGGAATCATCCAGCTTGCTAAAAGATGTGTACCAGTTACAAAAGGTGCAAAATATAGCCTGGACAAGACCACCTGACCTTTGGATTAAAATCAATATAGATGGGAGTGCATTAGATAATCCAGGCACGATAGGGGCAGGAGGCATGTTGAGAGATTCAAAAGGCAAACTAATTCTAGTTTATACCTCTCCCCTTGGAAATGGCACAAATAATCATTCAGAAATAGGAGTAGTCATCTTTTGTATGTTTTGGGCAGTAGAGCTAGGATACAGGATAATTATTTTTTAAATGGATTCAATGCTAATCGTCAACTGGATCCTACAAAAAACAACACCTCAATGGAGTATATGCAATCAGCTGGACAGACTGAGAGGCCTCATTTCTCAAACTCAAGATTTCCAATGTTTTCATCTATTCAGGGAATCAAACTGGGTGGCTAATGCACTGTCCAAGCATCGCCACAAAGTGACTTGTCCAGATATATTGCGCCAGCCAAGAACTACCAAAAGAAGCAAAATCATTACAACCAACTTGACTTAATGGAGATGAAAATCTTCAGAAGGAAAAAGACAAAGAAGATTAATGAACCCCCTTGAATAATCTAATAGCTTTTCAACTAAGCTATAACATAATATAGATTATTTGAATAGTTTAATTAGATTGTTTATTTTTGAGGTTGTAAAGGGAGAGACTGCCTAGTTTATGCTTCCTAGATTAAAGGTATAGAGAGGAGTCCTCTCTTCTAGGTATGTAGAATTTTGGAATCATCATACTTGTAAGATGAGCAATAATATTTCCTTTGGAAATGGACTTCAACCATCATATTCTAAAGGTAAGGCTTAAGCCCCCCTCCTTGTATATAATTTTTGTGAAATGGTAAGTCCTGGGGGTGAATCTAAGCCCCTACTCCTCTAAGGGTATTAAAATTAAAATAAAAGCCCAAAATACCAAAACCCAAGCATTAATTACTAATCCAAAGATTTTAAACCTTAAATGATAAACCCTAAACCATATAACCTAAAAAAGAAACCTACACCCTAAATAATCCTAACTCGAACTTTAACCCTAAACCCTAAACCCTAAGTCCAAAACAGGAAAACTCAAATATTAGAAACTAAACCATAAATTTAAAACCTGAAATCCTAAACAACAAACCCTAAAACCTAAAAAAAACCCTAAACCCTAACCTTAAGCCTAGCCCAAACACTAATCCTAAAGATTACCCTAACCCTATCCTTAAATAATAAACCTGAAATCCCAAGCCCAAAATACTAATACCCAAACGTTATACACTAAACAATAAAATATTAAACAAAAATTCATTAACCCCAAAACCAAAAAATTTAAAAAACCATAAAACCTAACCCTAACCCTATTCCTATCACAAACCCTAACCCTAACCCTAAACCAAAAGCCCAAAATACCAAAACCCTAACATTAAACAATAAACCACATATATTATATCTCAAATAATTAACCCCAAACCCTAAATCCTTAAAAACACCTAAACCCTAACCCTAACATTAACCCTAACCCTAACCCTACCATAAACCCTAAACCCAAGCCCAAAATACCAAAACCCAATCATTAAACACTAAATTGTTGATACTAAACCTCAAATCCTAAACCCTCAACCCAAAAACCTAAAAAAACAAAACCCTAACCGTAATCGTAACCCTAACCTTAACGCTAACCCTAACCCTAAACCATAAACTCAAAACCCAAAGACCAAAATACACCAAACTTTATCTTTCTTGATTTTCCCTTTCTTCAGACTCTCCATCATTACTATAACGGCTACAAAAATTCCAGAAACACGCGCCGCCGGTGGACCTCTTAATGCCACCGGACCAAAGGCAAATCAGGCGCCATGAAGATAGAAACAAAACCTTATAGGGCATGCTCCTAGGTAAATCTCAGAACGCCTCGAAACCGTATGTAAAAGCTTTGATGAAAACTGAAATTTTGGAAGTTGAGTTCGATGAAGATCGAGAAAATATTTCCCAAGGAATTTATGAAGGGAATCGTGGAGAAAGGATAATGGAAATGAATACGCTGCATCAAAATCTATAACATATCCAAAAATGAGCTGATTCCACCGTGGTATTAAGTCAGAATCGAGAGGCGCAAATTGAAGGAATCGTGATGGAGTCGTATGAGTTGAATACATATTTTTGATCAACTTCTCATCAAACTCATAAGGATTCGACCACTGGGGTTTGTTGCCCCAACGACGAGGTCCATCCTACTACAATCTCAGGCAAAATGGACGGAGTAAGCATCGCCAACGAGGACTCCGATGATGAGAGTACTCGAATCGTCGGAACTCCTGGAATACTGTCGAATCAGAATGATCCTCAGGCCAAGATCAACCATCTAACAGAGCATTCCACTCAATGCAAGAAGCAAATCAACAACAACAATACATCAACACCATCCATCGATCCTAATTCTATAGTACAAAAAGAAAAGCACAAAAGTGAAGGGGTGAACTATGGTTCTGATCTCAAGGCCAAGCAAAACACCAACATGGAGTCTTCTCAGTCTATCGAAGCAACAACAACTGGAGAAAAAAACAAAACACAACATGAGGAAAATTTGATCGAGCAACAGGGCACTAAGAGGAACAATAGGAGGATGCACCCAACAACCTCATCAAATGACACACAATCATCGAAATTTTCCTTTGGTTTAGCAGGTAAATCATCCTATATAACTCCTTCCATTAATGGATGTAACTCGCAAATCACACCTCACCAGGATGACAAAGATGAGGAACATGGAAATGTACAGCTGCAAAGCAAAGAGTTGGAGCAGGGAGGAAATTAACAAAGGATTGCTGGAAGCTGCAAGCATGTCTTAGACACGTTCAAGGAAGTGTTATCAAGCAGGTTCAAGGGAGTGTTGACAAGCAAAATGATCAATACAAACACACCTATAATCAAAGAGTAGTCAACTCATAAAATCAAATCAACCAAGTAAGTGTGGAGTACCATAATAACTTCCCCAAAATATCCAACAACTACTCCAGGTATGAGCCTAATACTCAAGCTGAAAGAACTAATAAGTAGGGCACTAATGTGGTTCAGGTTACTGCTAGAAGTTATAACAACCAACAACATGTTCAGAATACTAATGACAATGCTAAAAATGAAAAAAATTCTTAACCTGCAACATATACTGTTTGCAATTTTTTGCAGCAAGGTTGAGATACAACCAGTCTGAAAATGAAATTCCTATTGTCTTAAAGGATCCCATACATACGACTAGATGAGGATTTTTGGCAGTGCTACTTGATGAGGATGACTATTATGTGTAATTGGCAGAGGTATGTAAATACACACTTATGGGCAAGTTCACTAATACGATGCCTAAAATGGAATTTGTGAGAAAAAGCTTTATTCTCCAAAATCAACTCACAGGAAGTGTGAAGATCAAACATTTTAATGCAAGACAGTTTATGTTGACCTTGATAATGAGTTTTACTACCAAACAGTTTGGACGAAGCTTAGAATGAATATCAAAGGGCAAGTGATGAGAATAGAAACTTGGACCCCTGATTTTACCCCGAAAGAGGAAACTCTCATTGCTCCCATTTGGGTGGCTATCCCTTGCTTACCTTGTCATTGTTATAACAAAGTGCTACTAGCAACTATTTTTGAGTCAATTGGGAAGGTGTTATTCCTAGACTCACCATCCTCTCAAAGAACTAGAGGTAGCACTTTAGGGGTAAAAGTTCAAGTGGACCTTACCAAAACTAGAACCAATTATGTTTGGCTGGGATTTAAGAATTCTAACCCTAATAAAGGGAGATGGTTAAAGGTTGAATATGAAGGTATTCCCAACTATTGTATATACTGCAAACACCAAGGACACATGGAAAAGGACTGTACCATGAAGAGAAGGGATGAGAAGTTAAAGAAAAAGAAGGAGAAGGAAATTGAAAAAAACAACAGGAAACAAGGGAATCACAGAAAATCCAATGAGCATGAAAAGAGTACTTAGGAGGCTAAAAGAAAGTCATCAAATCAACTAAACAATCAGCAAAAGGGAGAAGCTGGAAAGGAGGAAGCACAACATCAATCAAAGAAACATATTCCTAACCAACAACAAGGGAAGCACACATTTAATGAAAAGGAACAGGGCCAAGCAGAATCACAGGAAGAACAGTGGAAAACACAAAAAAGGAGACACCAAGAAAGTTAGGAACAAACCATCTCTAAAGCTGTTTGGAGACCTGTCTCACCTCAAAAGCAAAGAAGTAATGGCAGCCAACAACAAACACAGGAAACAACAGGGAAACCTAACTTTCAAACTCCAAATTACTTTTCTAATCTTGAAATGCAGGAAGAACAAGAGACAGGCCAAACAGAGGCTGGAACTATCTGAAAGACACCAGACCAGTCGAACCAATCACAAAAAGAGACTGCTAATAGTCCCACTGTCAAGAACACTCAACACACACGGAACAAAACCAACAACATGATACTGTCACTAAAAACAAGAGCACATGTATTGACTCAATGCTCCCATATCCCGATTCCCACAACTTTATTAATGTTGATGATGGCTTTACTGAAGAAGTTGTTATAGGTATTGATGGAGGGTGTCAGGAGAAAACCACTAACCTACAGGATGGGGTTACCAAAGGGGGGTGTTCGCCTCATGTTCTACATGAGGGGTTGGTGGACCATACAACAGACCTTAGAGACCTGGATAATTCTAGGAACAGGCAACAACAAATGGAAAAACAATAGATCAAACAGAAAATGTAGATCAGAGAAAACATGCCACAAGACTCAGAAAATAATAAGGAAAAACAGCATGCTGAAAAAGAGGAACAAGTAGCAAACCAACGACAGTGAACAGGTACAAGAAAAGAGGGAGAAATCATGCGACAAATGTACTATGGTTAATGATAATCATAGATTGTATATCCTCCCCCTTCAAGCTCAAAATAGGACTCCACCACCATCTGATCCACCAGACAAGAGACAACAAATATGTAAACTGAATATGGTGCGTACTATAGATGAATATGATGTTGATAATTCTTAAGATCAAATTGAGGGGGATAATCAATCCTTAGAAGAGTTTGATGAGGATGATGAGACTAGTGAGGCCCTTGTTAAGGCCTTTAGTCCTCATAATGATCAGGCCCTAGCGGAAGAGATCCAACAAGTAACACAAAGTCAATATCTATCTCTAAGGGGTTTCCACCATGAAAAATTTCACTTCAAGAAACAAGATGTCAAAACTGTCACGGCTGGCAGACCTAATACTAGGATCTTTTCGTCTAGATCTTCCCAATGATTAGTAAAATCATATTGAATGTGAGAGGGATCAACACTCAAGGGGTGTTGGAGAGACTCAAGATGCTCAGGAAGCTTCAACATTTATCTGTTATCAGTATTTTGGAACCTTTCTCTGATATTTTGCATGTTCAAAGATTTAAGGTCCAATTAAACATGGAAAATGCTACTAGTAATTGTAATGGTAAAATTTGGGTTTTTTGGAGCCATGATATTGATTGTAATATTCTTGATGAAGATGAACAGCAAATCACTTGCAATATGAATCACAAGGAATTACAATACCAATTTACTAATATATTTGTTTATGCTAAATGCAAAGATTATCTCGGGAGACTTCGTTGGGACAAAATGCTACAACAAGCATCTTTGAATGACAATCCTTGGTGTACTATTGGTGATTTCAATGTTATAACCTCTGTGGAATAAAAACTTGGAGGATTGCCTTATAACATGAGGAAAAGTATGGATTTTATGGTCGTCATTGAAGCCTATGGCCTTTTGGATATTGGCTTTAGTGTTCATAAATTCACTTGATCCAACAAGAGGGGCATCAATCACAGAATTTGGAAGAGGCTTGACAAGGCTATGTTAAATGATTCATGCTTGGAAAAGATGCCTCAAACCATTATTACTCACTTGTCTACAACTGGGTAAGATCATTGTCCTCTTCTTATGGAAATAGTTTCCACAACAACTGATCACATGAAATACTTCAGATTTCTTAATTGTTGGGTTGACAACCCTCATTTCATGGAAACTGTCAAAACCTTCTGGGAGAAGGAAGTGACAGGTACTGGTATGTGGAGATTTCACCAGAAAATGAAAAGGATGTCAAACACTCTTAGTGTTTAGTCTAAGAAAGAATTTTGTGATATTTTCCAAAAGGTTAGGATGTATAAGGAACAAGTGCACAAAGCTGAAGAAAACTACATCACTAAAAAAAGTGACTCTAATAGAAGTATCATTCATGAAATTAATGCAAAGTACATCAAGTTTCACAAGTGTGAAGACACTATTTTGAAACAAAAAACCCAACATCAATGGTTCAAAGAGGGTGATACTAACTCTAAATACTTCCATTCTATGATAAGGTGAAGAAGAAGGAAGTTATTTATTCATAAAGTTTTCAATGATAATGGAGATTGGACACAAGGTGATAACAACATTGCACAGGTAGCTTGTGAACACTTCAAAGAAATCTTTCATGGTGAAGAAAAGCTTATCAATGAGCATATTTTGTAATGCATTCCAAGGATGATTAGTCGACCAAAATACTCAGCTTAGCAATATTCCTAATATGGATGAACTTAAAGAGGTGGTTTTTTCTATGAATCCTAATTCTGCAGCAGGACCTAATCGTATGAATGGGTATTTTTTTCACAAGTGTTGGAATATTACCAAGAATGATCTAATGGGAGTTGTACAAGACTTTTTCAGTGGACAGATGATTCCTAAATACTTCTCCCACTCATGTATTGTGCTTCTCCCCAAAGGGAATAATCCAAATAAGATTACTGAGTATAGGCCTATAGGTCTAAGCAAATTCACTAGCAAGATCATATCAAAGATAATGAGTAAGAGACTTAGTCCTATCCTTCCTGCTTTAATCTCGTCTAATCATTCCGGGTTTGTTAAAGGTAGAAGTATTTATAAAAACATCATGATAGCTTAGCAAATAAATCACCAAATCATAAAACCCAATATTGGTAGCAATGTCATCATTAAACTAGACATGGAAAAATCATATGACAAGGTTTCTTGGTCATATACTTGCCTGGTTCTAAGAAAAATGGGATTTGCTGAGATATTTATTGATATGGTGTGGAGAATTATGGCTAACAATTGGTATTCAATGATTGTCAATGGTATGAGATATGGCTTCTTTCATTCCACTAGAGGTCTCAAGAAAGGTGATCCTCTCTCTCCGGCCCTACTTATTTTAGGTGCAGAGATATTATCAAGATCTCTCAACAGACTACACAATCACCCAGACTACCATGGTTTCTTCATGGAAACGAGGGGGCCTTACGTAAACCATCTCAGTTTGCTGATGATATAATTTTGTTCACTTCAGGAAGATGCAAAATTTTGAAGTTATTAATGACTACCTTAAAGGAGACAAAAGTCACTTTATGCTACAGTCTAATGCTTTCAATAGCACAAGAGATAGAATAAAGAGACTTACATGTTTTAAACAAAAGCATTACTTACCTAGGATACCCTTTATTTGTTGGTGACCAAGGAATATATATTTCTCTGACCTTGTGAATAATGTTGTTGGCAGGATTACAGGTTGGCAAACCAAACAACTTAGCTATGATGGAAAGGCCGTTCTTACAAAACATGTGTTACAGGCCCTCCCTATTCACCTACTCTCTGCAGTAACTCCTCCACCTACTATGCTTAAAGAAATTCAAGTTCTTATGGATGACTTCTTCTGGGGATGGAAAAGTGATAGGAAGAGGTACCATTCGGCTTCTTGGAAAAACCTAAGCTTCCCTCATGATGAGGGAGGAGTGGGCATGAGGAATGTAAAAGACATTTGCAAGGCCTTCCAATTCAAACAATGGATGATTTTTAGAACCAAACAAACCTTGTGGGGAGATTTTTTGAGAGCAAAATATTGTCAAAGGTCTAACCCTGTCAGCAAAAATGTGGATGATGGAGACTCTTTAACTTTGAAATACATGCTGATGAATATACAACAAGTGGAGAAACACATTCAATGGAAACTTCAAGCTGGAAATTTTTCCTTTTGGTGGGATACTTGGCTTGGCATTGGACCATTAGCACAATTCACCACCAATAGTAACAGATTGAACAACTCTATAGTGGCTAATTCTTGGGAGGAAGGAAAGTAGCGTTGGAGCAAGCTGATAGGGCAGGCACCAACCAGCCAGTTCTCCAACCTATTGATAAAAGAGATATCTCCATAGCAACACATTCCAGAAAAGGCAATGTGGAAACTCAACAATCATGGGAGCTTAACTTGTTCTTTATCTGGGGAGGAAATCAGGGATATAATAGTATAGAACCCATTCAATTTCTTCCTGTGTAATAAGAACATTCCTTTTAAATATTATTTTTTTATTATGGAGAACTCTTACGAGTAAATCCCTACTAATTAAAGATTGGCTAATTTTGTCATTGAGTCATTAAATTGTTTTTGTTGTCTTGATAGAGCAGGTATGGACAGCATAGAACACACATTTCATTAAGGACAACTTGCAGCCAAGATATCGAGTTTTTTTCAGGAAGTGCAGGCCTACAGCCGGACCTTTCCTCACTGCAGCTGCTGCTACAACAATGGTGGACAGAAAATTCCAAAAATGTAGCCCACAAACTACTGCTACAAGCTACTCCAATATTCATCTGCTGGAATATGTGGAAGAACAGGTGTGCCTGCAAGAATGGAGGTAAAGCAACCAACATCAGCAAGGTGAAGTATGCACTTTACAAAATGGTGATGGCTTTCACAACACAACTTGGAGAAGGAACAAACAACCAAGCTGAAATAGAGGCAGCCATCTTTGGTTTAACTTGAGCACTTGAGCTTGGGTACATGAACATAATATTGAAACTTGACTCTGAACTAGTAGTGCAATGGGTCCTAAAGAAGGCAGTCTCTCAATGGAGTATAATAACTCATCTTGGAAGGCTGCGACATCTTATCGCTCAAGTCCACAACTTCAAATGCACTCATGTATTCGGAGAAGCAAATTTCGTAGCAGATCCATTGTAAAAACATAGTAACAACATTTCCACTCCTCAGGTATATTTCAACAGCTATCAACTACCTAAAGAAGCAAAGGCCTACTATCAACTTGACTCATTGGAGTTGCCTAATTTTAGAAGAAATAAGACAAAGAGAATTTTTGAACCTCCTTGAGATTGTTGATCTT
The DNA here is from genome assembly GCF_001406875.1 of Solanum pennellii. Lineage (NCBI taxonomy): Eukaryota > Viridiplantae > Streptophyta > Magnoliopsida > Solanales > Solanaceae > Solanum > Solanum pennellii. The sequence goes on from NC_028646.1 coordinate 20,150,375, forward strand.
TTCAATTTAGCTATAGTTAAAATTATAGAAACTTTGAATAGGATAGTTTTGGTATAGGCTTTCTTGCAAAGGGAGAGTCTTCCTAGCTTATGTTTCCTAGATATTTTGTATTGAGAGGAGTCCTCTCCTTAGGTGCTTAGTATTTTGGTTCTTCTTTTGTGTAAGGGGAGGAGTTGACCTACTTTGGGATGTTGATTCTAAACTATCTTAGGTTGGAGGTTAGGTTTATGCCCCCTCCTTGTATTTTATTTTTGTTATTAATGATAAGGAGTGGGTGTGTTGCTCAGCCCCTACCCCTTCAAGGGTAATTCAACAACAACAAAAAAGATCAAAATACAAAAATCATTACATTAAATGATAAACCATAGATTTTAAACCTGAAATGTTCAACCCTAAAACTTAAACATAAAACAATCTACACCCTAATCATAACCCTAAACCCTAAACTCTAAATCCTAAGTCCAAAAAAAGGTCCAGAAAAACCCTAAATCCAAAATACCAAAACCCAATCATTAAACACTAAACCATTGATATTAAATCTCAAATCCGGAACCCAAAACCCAAAAATCTAAAGAAACCAAAACCTTAACTCGAAAAATAAACCCGAAACCCTAAGCCCAAAACACAAAAACACAAATATTAAATACAAAACCATAGATTTTAAACCTCAGATGTTAAACCCTTAATAATAAAACCTAAAAAATTAACCTCCACACTAACAATAAACAAAACCCTATCCCTAATCCCTAAACCCTAAACCCAAAATACAAAATATGAAAACCCAAACATTTAAAACTAAACCATATATTTTAAACCTCAACATAAAAAAACGTAAGCGCTAACTATAACCCTAACCCTCACATAAACCTTAACCCTAACCCTATCCATAACACAAACCTAAACCCTTATCCCGAAGCAACTAACAAAAAAACCTAGACATAAACAATAAACCATATATATTAGAAATCAAATCCTTAACCCCAAACCTTAAAACATGAAAAACAACTAAAACCCTGAATCTTACCCTAACCCTACAATAAATCCTAAACCCCAAGCCCAAAATATAAAAATCCAATCATTAAACACTAGTCCATTGAAATGAAGCCTCAAATCCTAAACCCCAAACCTAAAAGCCTAAAAACGAAAAACCTTATCCCTAACCCTAACCTTAACACTAAACCCTAAATCTGAAACCGTAATTCCAAAATTCCAAAACTCAAACATTAAATACTAAACCACTTATTTTTAACTTAAAATGCTTAACCCTGAACCATAAAACCTAAAATAAACCTACACCCTAACCCTATTCCTCTCTCTAACCCTAACCATAAACCCTGAACTATAAAACCTAATTCGATGAAAAAACCTAATCCAAAGTACGAAAACCCAAATTTTGAATACTAAACCATTGATCTAAGACCTCAAATCCTAACCCACAAACCCAAAAACCTAAATAAACCCTAACTCTATCCCTAACCCAAACCCTAACCCTAAACCATTAACCCGAAACCCTAAGCCCAAAATACCAAAATCCAAACATTAAACACTAAACCATAGATTAGAAACCAAATATCCTAAACCTTAAAAAACTTACACCAAAAAAATACCCTATACCCTTACCCTAACCATATCCCTAACACGAACCCTAACCCTAACCCTATCTTTAACACTAACCCTAAACCCTAAACCAAAAGTCAGAAATACCAAAACCCTAACATTAAACACTAAATCATTGATATTAAAACACAAATCCTTAACCCCAAACCATAAAACCTAAAAATCAACCTGAACCATAACCTTAACCATAGCTCTACCATAAATCTTAAACCCCATGCTCAAAATACCAAAACCCAAACATTAAATAATAAACTATTGATCTTAAATCTTAAATCCTAAACTCTAAACCCAAAAACCATAATAAACCAATACCCTACCCCTAATCCTAATTCTAAACTTAACCCTAACCCAAACCTTAAACCATAAACATTAAATACTTAACCATAGATTTTAAATCTTGAGTGTTATATCCTAAACCAGAAAACCTAAAAAATATATACAACATAACCCTTATCCTAACCCTGACTCTACCCTAAACCCTAAACACTAAACTCTAAATCCAAAAAAAAGTCCAAAATATGAAAACATTAAACACTAAACCATGGATTTTAAAACTCAAATCCTAAAAAAGAAACCCTAAAAGCTAAAACAAACTTAACCCTAACCATTAACAATTAACCCCAAAACCAAAAAAACAAAAGCCAAACATTCAACACTAAACCATATATCTTAAACAAGAAGTCCTAAAACCTAAAAACTAGAATCCAAAAATCCTAAAACCTAAAAACTAGAACCTAAAAAACACCCTAATTCCTAACCCTAACCGTATCATTAAAACAAGCCCTAATCCTAAACGCTATCCTTAACACGAACCCTTAATCGTAAAACCTATACTCAAAGCCTAATGTACCAAAACCCTAACATTTAATACTGAACCATAGATATTAAAACTCAAATACTAAATCGTAAAAAAACATAAAAAACCCAAAACCCTTACCCTAACCCTAACCCTATCCTTAACCCTTACCCTGCCCCTATATCATAAACTTGAAACCCAAGCCGAAATAAAAAAACCCAAACGTTAAATACTAAACCATAGATTTTAAACCTAAAATGCTAAACCCTTAACCATAAAACCTAAGAAAAACCTACACCCTAACCATGATCCTAAGCCTAACCCTAACCCTAACCTTAGCAGTAAGCCTAACCCTAAACAATAAAGCCGGAACCCCAAGAAAATAACGAACCCAAAACATTAAATACTAAACCATAGATTTTAAACCAAAGTTGCTAAAACCCAAAACTAAAACCTAAATAAACCTTTATCCCTAACCCTAACCACGTCTTCAACAAAAACCCTAACCTTAACTCTATCCTTAACCCATACCCTAAATCTTAAACCCTAAACTCATAGCACAATATACAAAAATCGTAAAATTAAACACTAAACCATAGATATTATAACTCAAATCCTAAATCGTAAAAGAAACTTGAAAACCCCAAAACCCTAACCCTATCCTTAACCCTTACCCTAACCCTACATCATAAACCTGAAACCCTAAGCCCAAAATACAAAAACCCAAACATTAGTAGGTAAATAAACTATATACCCACCATAGGATAGGAGGTAAGGTTTATGTCCCCCTCCATGTATATTTTTGATTATAATAAATGATAAGGCCTGGGGGTGTTGCTCAGCCCTTGACCCACCACAAGGGTTGTTTACCAAAAAAAAAAAATTAAATACTAAACCATATATTTTAAACATAAAATGCTAAACCCTAAGCCATAAAATCTAAAAAAAAAACTAAACCTTAACCATAATCCTAACCCTAACCTTAACCCTAATCTTAACCCATAGACTAACCCTAAAATATAAACCCAGAACCCCAAGCCTAAAATATCGAAGTTAAAACATCAAACACTAAACCATATATTTTGAACCAAAAATCCTAAACCCCAAAACTATAACCTAAAAAAACCCTTATCCCTAACCTTAACCCCTCTTTAACACAAACCCTAACCTTAACTCTATCCTTAACCCGAACCCTACACCCTAAACCCTAAAATGATTGCAAAAAATACAAAAACCCTTAACATTAAACAATAAACCATAGATATTACAACTCAAAACGTAAATCCTAAACCCAAAAAAAAATTAAAAACACAAAACCATTACCCTAATCCTAACCCTATCTTTAATCCTAACCTTAACCCAAAAGCATAAACCCAAAACCCTAACCCCAAAATACAAAAATCCAAACACTAAATACTAAACCATAGATTTTTAACCTAAAATGGTAAACCCTTATGCATAAAACCAAAAAAAACATACACCCTAACCTTAACCCATACCCTAACTCTAACCCTTAACACTAAACCTATATCTTAAGGTCAAAAAGTTCAAAATACGAAAATCCAAACATTAAACACTAAACAATAGATTTTAAAACAAAACTCTTAAAACCCGAAACATTTTGCCTAAAAAAGCCTAACCCTAACCCTAACCCAATCCCCAACACGAAATCTAACCCTACCCCTATCCTTAACCCTCAACCCTAAACCCAAAATACCAAAACATTAACATTAAACACTAAACCATAGTTATTAAAACTCAAATACATAACCCCAAATCCTAAACCCTAAGAAAACCTAAACCCTGACCCTAGCCCTAACCCTACCATGAATCCTATACCCAAAGCCCATAATACCTATACAAACATTAAACATGAAAAAAATTGATATTAAACGTCAAATCCTGAACACTAAACCCAAAAACCTGAAAAAACCCAAAACCCTAAGCCTATTCCTAACCTTAACCCTAACCCTAACTCTAACCAAAAACCATAAACCCAAAAACCTAAGCCCAAAGTACCAAAACCCAAACATTAATTACTAAACCATAGATTTTAAACCTTAAATGCTAAACGTTGAACCATATAACCTAAAAAAGAAACCTAAACCCAAACACTAATCCCAACCATAACTTTAACCCTAAACCCTAAACTCTAAGTCCAAAAAAAACCCTAAGTCCAACACACAAAAACTCAAACATTAAACACTAAACCATAGATATTAAACATTAAATCCTAAACAACAAACCCTAAAACCGAATAAAAACCTAAACCATAACCCAAACCCTAACCCTATCCGTAACCCTTACCCTGCCCCTATATCATAAACTTGAAACCCTAAGCCGAAAATACAAAAACCCAATCTTTAAATACTAAACCATAGATTTTAAACATAAAATGCTAAACCCTTAACCATAAAACCTAAGAAAAACCTAAACCCTAACCATGATCCTAACCCTAACCTTAGCCCTAAGCCTAACCCTAAACAATTAAGCCGGAACCCCAAGCCTAAGATAACGACCCCAAACATTAAATACAAAACCATAGATTTTAAACCAAAGTTGCTAAACCCCAAAATTAAAACCGAAATAAACCTTTATCCCTAACCCTAACCCCGTCTTCAACATAAACCCTAACCTTAACTCTATCCATAACCCAAACCCTAAATCTTAAACCTAAAATCATAGCACAAAATACCAAAATCCTAAAATTAAACACTAAACCATAGATATTAAAACTCAAATCCTAAATTGTAAAAGAAACTGGAAAACCCCAAAAACCTAAGCCTATCCTTAACCCTTACCCTAACACTACATCGTAAACCTGAAACCCTAAGCCCAAAATACAAAAACCCAAACATTAGTAGGTAAATCAACTATATACCCACCATAGGATAGGAGGTAAGGTTTATGTCCCCCTCCATGTATATTTTTTATTATAATAAATGATAAGGCCTGGGGGTGTTGCTCAGCCATTGACCCACCACAAGGGTCGTTTACCAAAAAAAAACATTAAATACTAAACCATAGATATTAAACATAAAATGCTAAACCCTAAGCTATAAAATCTAAAAAAAAGAACTACACCTTAACCATAATCCTAACCCTAACCTTAACCCTAATCTTAACCCATAGACTAACCCTAAAATATCAACCCAGAACCCCAAGCCTAAAATATCAAAGTTAAAACATTAAACACTAAACCATATATTTTGAACCAAAAATCCTAAACCCCAAAACTAAAACCTATAAAAACCCTTATCCCTAACCTTAACCCCTCTTTAACACAAACCCTAACTTTAACTCTATCCTTAACCCGAACCGTAAACCATAAACCCTAAAATCATTGCAGAAAATAACAAAACCCTTAACATTAAACACTAAACTATAGATATTACAACTCAAAACCTAAATCCTAAACCCAAAAAAAAATAGAAAACACAAAACCATTACCCTAACCCTAACTCTATCTTTAACCCTAACCCTAGCCCAAAAGCATAAACCCAAAACCCTAACCCCAAAATACCAAAATCCAATCACTAAATACTAAACCATAGATTTTAAACCTAAAATGGTAAACCCTTATGAATAAAACATAAAAAAACCTACACCCTAACCTTAACCCTTACCGTAACTCTAACCCTTAACACTAAACCTATATCCTAAGGTCAAAAAGTTCAAAATACGAAAATCCAAACATTAAACACTAAACAATAGATTTTAAAACAAAACTCCGAAAACCCCAAACATAAAACCTAAAAAACCCTAACCCAATCCCCAACTGGAAATCTAACCTACCCCTTTCCTTAACCCTCAACCCTACACCCAAAATACCAAAACATTAACATTAAAAACTAAACCATAGTTATTGAAACTCAAATACATAACCCCAAATCCTAAACCCTAAAAAAAACTAAAACCTGACCCTAGCCCTAACCCTACCATGAATCCTATACCCAAAGCCCATAATACATATACAAACATTAAACATGAAAAAATTGATATTAAACATCATATCCTCAACACTAAACCCAAAAACCTGAAAAAACCCAAAACCCTAAGACTATCCCTAAGCTTAACCCTAACCCTAACTCTAACCCAAAACTATAAACCCGAAAACCCATGCCCAATGTACAAAACCACAAACATTAATTACTAAACCATAGATTTCAAACCTTAAATGCTAAACCTTGAATCATATAACCTAAAAAAGAAACCTACACCCAAACACTAATCCCAACCATAAATTTAACCCTAAACCCTAAACCCTAAACTCTAAGTCCAATAAGAAACTCTAAGTCCAACACACAAAAACTCAAACATTAAACACTAAACGATAGATTTTAAACATTATATCCTAAACAACAAACCCTAAAACCGAATAAAAACCTAAACTGTAACCTAAACCCTAACCTAACCCTAACCCTATCCATAACCCTTACCATGCCCCTATATCATAAACTTGAAACCCTAAGCCGAAAATACAAAAACCCAAACATTAAATACTAAACCATAGATTTTAAACCTATAATGCTAAACCCTTAACCGTAAAACCTAAGAAAAACCTACACCCTAACCATGATCCTAACCCTAACCTTATCCCTAAGCCTAACCCTAAACAATTATGCCGGAACCCCAAGCCTAAAATAATGAACCCCAAACATTAAATACACAACCATAGACTTTAAACCAAAGTTGCTAAACCCCAAAATTAAAACCTATATAAACCTTTATCCCTAACCCTAACCCCGTCTTCAACACAAACCCTAACCTTAACTCTATCCTTAACCCAAACCCTAAATCTTAAACCTAAAATCATAGCACAAAATACCAAAATCCTAAAATTAAACACTAAACCATAGATATTAAAACGCAAATCCTAAATTGTAAAAGAAACTTGAAAACCCCAAAAACCTAACCCTATCCTTAATCCTTACCCTAACCCTACATCATAAACCTGAAACCCTAAGCCCAAAATACAAAATCCAAACATTAAATACTAAACCATAGGTTTTGAACCTAAAATGCTAAACCCTAAGCCATAAAAAAAAAACTACACCTTAACCATAATCCTAACCCTAACCTTAACCCTAAACTTAACCCATTGACTAACCCTAAACTATCAACCCAGAACCCCAAGACTAAAATATCGAAATTAAACATTAAACACTAAACCATATATTTTGAACAAAAAATCCTAAACCCCAAAAGTAAAACCTAAAAAAACCCTAATCCCTAACCTTAACACCTCTTTAACACAAACCCTAACCTTAACTCTATCCTTAACCCAAACCCTAAACCATAAACCCTAAAATCATTGCAAAAACTACCAAAACCCTTAACATTAAACACTAAACCATAGATATTACAACTCAAACCTACATCCTAAACCCAAAAAAAATAAAAAACACAAAACCATTACCCTAACCCTAACCCTATATTTAACCCTAACCCTAACCAAAAGGCATAAACCGAAAACCCTAACCCCAAAATACCAAAATCCAAACACTAAATACTATAACATAGATTTTAAACCTAATATGGTAAACCCATATGCATAAAACCTAAAAAAACCTACACCCTAACCTTAACCCTTACCCTAACTCTAACCCATAACACTAAACCTATATCCTATGGTCAAAAACTTCAAAATACAAAAATCCAAACATTAAACACTAAACAATAGATTTTAAAACAAAACTCCTAAAACCTGAAACCTAAAACATAAAAAACCCTTACCCTAACCCTAACCAAATCCCCAACACGAAATCTAACCCTACCCCTATCCTTAGCCCTCAACCCTAAACCCAAAATACCAAAACATTAACATTAAACACTAAAACATAGTTATTAAAACTCAAATACATAACCCCAAATCCTAAACCCTAAAAAAACTAAACCCTGACCCTAGCCCTAACCCTACCATGAATCCTATACCCAAAGCCAATAATACCTATACAAACATTAAACATGAAAAAATTGATATTAAACGTCAAATCCTGAACACTAAAACCAAAAACCTGAAAAAACCCAAAACCCTAATCCTATCCCTAACCTTAACCCTAACCCTAACTCTAACCCAAAACCATAAACCCGAAAACCTAAGCCCACAGTACCAAAACACAAACATTAGTTACTAAACCATAGATTTTAAACCTTAAATGCTAAACCTTGAACCATATAACCTAAAAAAGAAACTTATACCCAAACACTAATCCTAACCATAACTTTAACCCTAAACCCTAAACCCTAAAGTCTAAGTCTAAAACACGAAAACTCAAACATTAAACACTAAACCATAGATTTTAAACATTAAATCCTAAACAACAAACCCTAAAACCAAATAAAAAACTAAACTGTATCCCAAACCCTAACCCTAACCATTACCCTAACAATGTCCATAAACAATTAACCTGAAAACCCAAGCCCAAAACACTAAAACCCAAACATTAAACACTAAACCATAAATTTTAAACAAAAAATCCTAAACCCTAAAACCTAAAACCTCAAAAAACCATAAACCCTAACCTAACCCTATACCAATCAAAACCCTATCCTTGTCCCTAACTCTAAATCGAAAAACAAAAGTACCAAAACCATAACATTAAGCAGTAAATCATAGATATTTTTTCTCAAATCCTTAACCCCAAACCCTAAAACCTAAAATACAACCTAAATCCTAAACCTTACTCTACGATAAACCCTAAACACCAGGCCTAAAATACAAAAACTCAAACATTAAACACTAAACCATTGATACTAAACCTCAAATCCTGAACCCTTAACCCAAAAACCTAAAAAAACCAAACCCCTAACCTTAAACCTAACCCTAACCTTACACTAACACTAACACTAAACCATAATCTCGAAACCCAAAGCCCAAAATACACAAATCATAACATTAAATAATAAACCATAGATTTTAAGCCTCAAATGTTAAATTCTCAACCAATATACCTAAAAAAATCTACATCCTAACCATAATCCCACCCTAACCCTAAATTCTAAACCCTAAGTCAAAAAAATTGGTCAAAAAAAACCTAAATACCAAATGCCAAAACCCAATCATTGAACACTAAACCTTTGATGTTAAACCTCAGATCCTGAACCCTAAACCCAAAAATGTAAAAAAAAACAAAACCCTAACACTAAAACCCTAACTCTAAAACAAAACCCGAAACCCTAAGCCCAAAATGCTAAAACCCAAACATTAAATACTAAACGATAGATTTTAAACCTCAAATGCTAAACCATTAATCATAAAACCTAAAAAATAAACCTACACCCTAACAATAAACCTAACATTTAACACCAAAATATGAAAACCAAAACATTTAACACTAAATCATATATTTTGAACTACAACCTAAAAAAAACTAAGCAATAACTATAACCCTAGCCCCAACCTTGGACCCAACCCTAACCCTAAACCATTAACCTGGAAACCCAAACTTGAAATACAGAACCCTAATCATTATACACTTAACAATAGATTTTAAACCAAAAATACTAAACCCCAAAATCTAAAACCTAAAAAACCCTAAACCATGACCATAAGCCTATCCCTCACATAAACGTTAGCCCTAACCATATCCTTAACCCAAACCTAAACCCTAAACCCTAAACTTAAACCCAAAAACAAAAAAAGACATTAAGCACAAACCCATATATATTACAACTCAAATCCTTAACCCCAAACCTTTAAACCTAAAAACCGACAAAAACCCTGATCCTAACCCTAAATCTACAATAAATCCTAAACCCCAAGCCCAAAATATAAAAATCCAATCAATAAAATACTAGTCTATTCAAATTAAGCCTCAAATCCTAAATCCTAAACCTAAAAACCTAAAAAACCAGAAACCCTAACCCTAACCTTAACCTTAACCTTAAACCCTAAACCCGAAACCCTAATCCCAAAATACCATCACGCCTCATTTCCCTGATTTTTTCTCTCTATATATTCTCTCTTTGCAGAAACTCTCTCCAACGGATACTATACAGTTGCCTACATGCGCCGCCTGTTGTAATCCAAACACCACCGGACCAAAGCCAACTTGAGCGCCTGGAGAAGGGCAACGAACCCCATAGTAGAATGCTCCTCGATCAACCTCATAACTCTTCAAAATTGCAGTTCAAAAATGCGATGAACACTGCGCAGGAAGAATAGTTCGACAGAGAACTTGAAAATATTTCCCAAGGTATTTTTTGGGTGGAATCAAGAAGAAAGGATGATGGCAATGAATTCGTCACATCACGATCTACTTCATATCCAAAAATCATCTAATTCCACCTTCGTAATCAACCATAAACGAGAGGCGGAGATTGAAGGAATAGCGACTGCATCGCAAGAGACGAAATCTCATATTCGATCGACTTCCAGTCAAATGCGAAAAAATGGGGTTTGTTCCCCCAGTGATGAGGTCCATCTCACCTAAATTTCTGTTGAAATAAACGGTGGAATCGACGGCGGAGAAAACTCTGGTGGCCAAAGAGCTCGAATCATCAAAATTCATGGAACCTTGTCGATTGAGTTTGATTCTCAGGCTAAGAACATATAGCTAACAACTATCTCCAACCAACTCAAATGGACAAACAACAATAACAACAATTCAACAACTTTTATTGCTCCAAATTCCAAATTACAACACGAAAGACATGAAAGTGAACGGGAGACCTCTATGTCTGATCGAAAGGCCAAGAAAAACACCAATGTTGAGTCTTCCAAGTCAATCAAAGCAACAACAATGGGAAATAAAAACAAAACACAACTAGAGGAGAATTCGAAGGTGCAGTAGGGCAATAACAGAAACAATATGAGGATGCAGAGGCAAACAGAAACCTTATCAAATTATACAAACTCATCGAAATTTTCCTTTGGTATTGTTTGTAATTCATTCTCTGTAACTCCTTCGTTTAATGTAGGTATTGTGCAAAGAACATATCACCAAGATGATCAAGGTGGGGAGAATGGTAGCGGACAGCTACACAGGCAAGCATACACAAGCGAAAAAATTATCAACCATCCAAAGAATTGTAGCATGGAGTAAAAGATAAAAGGAATGATGGAAGCAGTAAGCAGGGCTCAGAATAGGTGCAAGGTAGTGTTGGGAAGCAGAATGAACAATCGAACAACACCAACAACCAAAGAGCAATCAACTAATGGAATCACGCAATTGTGGAGTACAACAACAACCTCCCCAAAATATCAAACAACTACTCTAGGTATGAGCCTAACTCTCAACCTTATAGAGTTAATAAGCAGGGTATTAATGTGATTCACACAACTTCTACAAATCCAAACTCTTAAAAGCAAGTTCAGAATGCTAACAACAATGCTAAAAATGACAAAAGTTCTGAACCTGCACCATATAGTGTAGTGCAATTCTTTGCTGAAAGGTTGAGATACAATCACTCTAATAATGAAATCACTATTGTTTTAAATGATCCTATACATACGACTAGACAAGGATTTCCAGATGTTTTTCTTGAAGAGGATGACTATTATGTGAAATTGGATGCGGTTTGTAAATACACTCTTGTGGGGATGTTTACCAAGACGATGCCAAAAATGGAATTGGTGAGAAAAAGCTTTATTTTACAAACTCAACTAATACGAACTGTAAAGATAACTCACTTCAATGCTAGACATGTTTATATTGACCTTGATAATGAGATTGACTACCAAACAGTTAGGACGAAACTTAGATTTAATATTGAATGGCAAGTGATGAGAATACAAGCATGGACCCCTGATTTTACCCAGGAAGAGGAAACCCCCATTGTTCCTATTTGGGTGTCTATCCCTCGCCTAACATGGCATTGTTATAACAACGCTCTCTTACCGACTATTTTAGAGTCTATTGGGAAGGTGTTATTTCTAGACTCAGCATCTTCCCCAAGAACTAGAGGTAGCGTAGCACCTTGAGGGTAAAAGTTCAAGTGGATCGTACTAAAACTAGGCCCAATTATGTTTGGATGGTATTCAAGAACTCTGACCCCAACAAAGTAATATGGTTAAAGGTGAAATATGAAGGGATTCCAAACTACTGTTTGTATTGTAAACATCAAGGCCACATGGATGAAGAATGTACAATCAAAAGAAGGGATGATGAGTTCAAGAAAAGAAAGGAAATGGAGGCTGGAAAAAAGAGTAAAGAGCTGGCTGGAAATAAAAATTCCCAGGTATAGGAAAAAATGACAAATGAGACTGCTGGAAGGACACAAAATCAGCAGAACAGGGTTGTCAAATGAACTCTGCCAAAGAAACAATTAACATGCCATCAAAAAGAGAAAGACACCTTCAGCAAGAATGAACCAGACCAGCAGGTAGAGTTACAGGAAGTGCAGTGGCAGACTCAAAGGAAAAAACAGCACAAAAACCGGGAAACTAATAACTCCAAGTCAGTGTGGAGACCAGTTTCACTACAAACACAAAGAAGCAGAAACAACAAGCAGGAGGAACAAGAAATAGCAGGTATGACTAATATCCCAACTCAAAATATTTTTTTTAACCATGGAGTGCAGGAACAGCAGGAGATAGAAAATAGAGAGAAAGTACACAACAGTGGAATAGCAACACAACAGAACCAACAAAAATAAGGGGTTAATAACAGCTCACCTGCAACAAAAAGAAACAACATGAACAATGAATAAAAACAGCAGGCTGCTGTAATCACAAACACAAGACCTCGGGTATTGACTTAATGCTCCAAACCCCAGAACCCCCAATATTATTAATGTTGATGCTAGTTATTTAGAAGAAGTTTCTGGAGGAATGGATGGGGGGTGTCAGGAGATAGCCACTAACTTGCAGGATGGGGCTACCAAAGGGGGATTTTGCCTCATGTTATGAATGAAGGGTTTGAATTTGACACTAGTACAAACTATAGAGCCTCTAATAGTGCTAAAAACAGACAACAACTAGGGGAACAACAACAACTTCAGCAACAGGTGCAAAACAGAGACACCAGCAAACAGAATGCGAAGGAAAATAAAGAGAAACAACAAGCTGAAAAAAGGAATGACAAAGATCAAGGGAAACAAATTGATACACTTGCTACTGACAGCACACCTAAGAGTAAGAATAAGCCTAGTAAACAAAAATGAGATGCTGCAAAAAGGAGGCAGAACAGGCAACAACACAGGGACAGTGAATAGGAACACGATGGCAGGGAAGAATCTTGTAACAAATATATCATGGTTGATGATAACCATGGATTGGATATTCTTCCCTTACACGCTCAGTACGTGACTCCTCCTACAGCAGAACCTCCTGATAAGAGACAACAAAAGTATAAACTTAATACAGTGCCTATTTTAGATTAATATGTTGTGGAGAATTCAGAGGATGAAATTGATGGGGATAATCACTCCTTAGAAGAGGTTGATGAGGATGATGAGACTAGTGAGGCCCTTATTAAGGCCTTTAGTCCTCATAATGAGCAGACATTAGAGGAAGAGATCCAACAGGTAGCACAAAGACAATGTTTATCTCCAAGGGGTTTCCATCATGAAAAATTTCACTTCAAGAAGAAAGATGCAAATACTGTCACTGCTGGAAGACCCAACACTAGGCTCTTTTCCTCTAGATCTTTCCAATGATTAGTACAATCATATGAAATGCGAGAGGGATCAACACTCAAGGGGTGTTAGAGGGAATCAAAATGCTCAGTAAGCTCCACTATTTATCTGTTATTGCCATTTTAGAACCTTTCTCAGATAGTGTTCATTTTAAAAGCTTCAAAGTGCAGATAAACGCAGATTGGTGATGGCATTCACAACACCACTTGGATAGGGAACAAACAACAAGGCTGAAATAGAGGCAGCCATCTTTGGACTGACTTGAGCACTAGAACTTGGATATAGAAACATAATATTGGAACCTGATTCCCAATTTTTTGTGCATTGGATCCTAAAGAAGGTTGTCCCTAATGGAGCATTATCACACAGTTGGGAAAGCTACAAAACCTCATGTCTCAACCCAGAACTTCAAGTGCTTATATGTATTCAGGGAAGCTAATTGGATGGCTGATGCATTATCAAAACACAGCCACAAAACAACTACTCCACAGGTGTACTTCAATAGCCAGCAAATGCCTAAAGAAGCAAAATTATACTATCACCTTGACTTGTTGCAGATTCCTAGCTTTAGAAGGAAGTAGACCAAAAGGGTTAAGGAACCTCCTTGATCATCCTTTTATCTTTTCAACTTAGCTATAATTTAAATTATAGCTACTTTGAATAGTTTAGATTAGTTTATATGCTTTCTTGTAAAGGGAGAGTTTCCCTAGTTTATGTTTTCTAGATACTTTGTATTGATAGGAGTCCTCTCCTTAGGTTCTTAGTATTTTGAATTTATCTTTTTGTGTAAGGGGAAGAGTTGACTTCTGTTGTGAAGTTGAATACTTACCATCTTAGGTTGGAGGTAAGGTATATGCCCCCCTCCTTGTATTTTTGTTTTTGTTATTAATGATAAGGCCTGGGGGTGTTGCTCGGCCCCTACCCCTCCAAGGGTAATTCAACTAAAAAAAAGCCCAAAATACCAAATTTAAACATCAAATAATAAACGGTAGATTTTTAACCTAAAATGATAAACCCTGAACCATAAAACCTAAAAAAAACCTAAACCCTAACCCTAATCCTAATCCTAACCCAAACCCTAACCATAAACCCTAAACCATAAACACTAAGTCCATAAAAAAACCTATGTCAAAAGTACGAAAACCAAAATTTTAAACACTAAACAATAGATTTAAAACCTCGAATCCTAAACCACAAACCCAAAAAACTAAATAAACCCTATCTCTAACACTAACCCATTAACCCGAAACCACAAGCCCAAAATACCAAAACCCAAACATTAAACACTAAACCATAGATTAAAAACTAAAAATCCTAAATCCCAAAACTTTAAACCTAAAAAACCTTAAACCCTAACCCTAACCCAATCCCCAAAACGAAATCTAATCCTAACCCTATCCTTAACTGTATACCGTAAACCCAAAATACCTAAACCATAACATTACACACTAAACAATAGATATCAAAACTCAAATCCATAACCACAAATCCAAAACCTTAAAAAAAAAAACTAATCCCTTACCCTAACCCTAACCCTACCATAAACCCTATACACCAATACCAAAATACAAAAACCCAAACATTAAAGACTTAACTATTGATATTAAACCTCAAATACTTAACCCCAAACACAAAAACTTGAAAAAACCCCAAAATTGTAACCCAAACCTTAACCCTAGCCCTAACCCTAACCCTAAACAATAAAGTCAAAACCATACAATAATATTACCAGGGAAAAAAAGCTAAATTAGTTCTCTCTCAATTTTCTCTCTCTAATCCAAACGCTCCGTACAAGCATTCGACCGTTATATCCCTAACGGTTAATTTTAGCTGGCGGACTAGGAGTGTGTGCCACCGATGGTACCATCCAGATCACCAGACCAGTCACACCAGGGGCAATATGTGAATATGAAATCAGAAATACAAGAACTCCCTTTTTATCTCATAACAACTCCTCAATTTCACAATTCAAAGAGATGATAACTAGTGTGAAGTTGCGAACGGCAGAGTAACTTCAGAGTATTTAACCAGAATCTATTAGATTAAATTAAGATATTCAACAAAAATTGGAGGAATCGTTTCTACAGGAGATATAACGCACTAGTCATTCAAGGAATTCTACCCTACTAATTGATGGAATCGATGAGGTGAATTTGGGGTAAGAGTAGAGCGAAATCGTGATACTCTGCCCCAAAATCGAATCCTTCATAGAACAGATGTACACGAAATATCGACTGAGAAATTTTCATAATGGAAGGATGTCCATCTAACCGCGATAGCTAGTGGAATCGAGGGTAAGTACCTCGAGAATAGAATCGCAGTTGAACTGTAGAAAAAAAGCAGAAGAGGAGCCGATAATGGAGTTTTCTAAAATCAGGACTTTCATAGTACTACACAATCTACTCGGGGAGTAGAACAGGTATACCAACAATAAAAATCACAAGAGAAGGAAAAAAGCAGTACAAATGAGATGATGAATACAGGAACAAAAAGGAACTCTGCTAATAAAAGGATATAGGTATACCAGCAAATGTCATTGATTTAGAAACTCCTTCTCAAGTTTGTAAGGAAACAAATGAAGGTGAAAAGAACCAAAAGCAGGACAAAAAACAGAGGTAGATGGAGAAAAGCAACAAAAGACAACAGGTAGGTAAACATCTTAACTATACTACTGGCAACAATCTGGATAATAATACTAGTAGTGGCCATGGCTAGAATCAAGCCATGAAAAATGTTGTAGTAAACTCTAGAGATAGGAATAAAGAAGAGAATGCTCACACCAATGAGTCAACAATGGAAATTTTAATCTAGATAATAAGAAAAAGGGGTTAATTCAGCAGGCTGGAAATATAAAGGTTTGTGATCTTATTAATTATCATAGAGATTTACTAAAATCTCTAATAACATCGACAAAAGAACCCTCCCTGCTGTTACTTAGAACAAAAATGCTAGCAACCCCAAGAAAGTTGAGACTAACACTGTTAGAACTCAGAATAACAACAAACAAAAACATGTGTCTCAACCTCCTCCTTACGCTGCTAGACTAAGGCAAATTCATGAAACTCAAAGTCCTAATATAGTGCTGAAAACTAAGCCTATTCGAACCACCAAGTCAACCAGCTGTTATATTTGACATGCATGACTATATACATACCCTTACAGTTGACTGCAAATATACTCTAGTTTGGAAATTTAGTACTACTATGCCTAAAATGGATTTGATTTGAAAAAGCTTCATCCAACAGACTCAGTTAAATGGGGGCTCGATATTGCTCACTATAATGTTAAGCATGTTTTCATTGATCTCCAAAATGAGCTAGACTACAACACAGTATGGACACAAAAGATAATGACCATAAAGGGGAAAATCATGAGAATTCAGACTTGGACTCCATTCTTTACACCTCAAAAAGAGACTCCTATTGTACCAAATTGGATCCTTCTTCCAGGTCTGCCTTGGCACTATTTTAAAAAACCTTTCCTCATTCCCCTTCATGAAAATTTTAGAAAGGTTTCATACTTGGACACATCTTCCATCAAGAGATCAAGGGAAGGGAAGGATAAAGTCAAAATACAAATTGATCTAACCAAAGCTAGGTGCAGACATGTGTGGATTAATATTTTCAAGAAGAATGATACTACAGGGACATGGCAACTAGTGGAATATGAGAACATCCCTCCCTACTGTGAAAATTGTAGATATCAGGGCCATGATGTAGAAGAATGTAAAGATAGGATGAGGGACGAGAAATACAACCAAAAAAAAGAACAGGAATATGACAAGATGAATAAAAATAGGGAGAAACAAAATAAGAAAGAACAGGAAACACGACAAAACAAAATACAAGAAGGTATGGACTAAGTGCAGCAAAAAGCAAATGAAAATTGTAAGGAAAACCAATCTCTAAAGCATTAGGAGGATGAATGGCATACTCAGAGGAGGAAAAACCAAAAGTCCCAAGAGGATGGGGAAAAACAATTTGGAGGCCTACATCAAACACAGAGCATGTAACAAAAGAAAATCAACAAAATCAGAGTCAACAGGCAGGTATGAATTCTCCTCATCATAATAATAGCTTTAATAAACTAACCATGCAGGAAGAAGATATTATTACTGAAAACGAAACAAATCAGGAGGATAACATAAGTCAGGGAAATAAGGGCAAGGATCAACAAAGAAACAAACAAGAGCTACAAAAAATGAAGCATCAAAAAGAGGGAAGAAAAAAACAAATTTCATAAAAATCTGCCTCTAATGAACTGCAAATAAATGAGAATAGCTTGGTTGTAGCTGATGGAAAACAATACAAAAGGTTCTCTTGAAAATACTCCTAAAAGCAAAAACAAACCTAGTAATCATAGGAGGGAAGTTGCCTAGAGAAAATTGACCAAACAAGATGATAAAAGTCACGAAAACAAACAGGAAAGGAGGTAGGATAAAGGAAAAGTTGGTGAGGAGATGGGTAATATAGAATGTGAGTGGAATAAATACTCAGGGAGTCATGGAAAGAATCAAAATTTTCAAGAAAATGCATTATTAAGCTATTATTACTATCCTAGAGCCTTTTGTTGATAGTGGTAATGTGATGAACTTCAAAAACCAACTGGCCATGGCCAACGCAGTGACAACTGCAATGGTAAAATATGGCATTTTTTAATTGGAGATGTTGACTATGTTGTTAAGGATAAGGATGAGCAGCAAATTACTTGTATTCTAATACAATTAGCTACACAAACAGTTCACCATGTCTTTTGTCTATGAAAAATGTAAAGACTACCTTAAAAGACCTCTATGGGACAAGATGCTTCAACAAGCTGAGATAGAGGACAATTCTTTGTGTTTAGTGGGGGACTATAATGTTATAACCTATACTGAAGAAAAAATAGGGGGTATTCCATATGATATAAGGAAAATCATGGATTTCATTGCCATCATTGAAGCTTGTGGATTGATGGATATTAGTTTTAGTGGCCAAAGACATACTTGGACCAATAATAGAGGCATCAATTAAAGAATATGGAAAAGGCTTGACAGAGGACTTATAAATGATACTTCGCTGGAACTGATGCCACAAACCACCATTACTCATCTTCCTTCCACTGTCTCTAACCATTGTCCACTATTATTGTAAATAGTCAATAATGATGAGTGTCACAATAAGTATTTCAAATTCCTTAATTGTTGGGATGATAACCCTAATTTCGTAGGAACTGTGAAAGCTTGTTGGGAGAGAGAGGTGACAGGTTAAAAATGGAATTTGGGGATATTTTCTTGAAAGTTAGAGAGTTTGAAGAAAAGGATAAAGACGCTGAGGAAAACCTGATTCAAAACAATTGTGATACGAACAGGGAGATTCTACATGAACTTAATGCTAATTATATTAGATATCTCAAGTTTGAGGACTCCATTATGAACCAAAAATCTCAGTTTCAATGGTTCAAAGAAGGGGATACAAATTCTAAATTTTTCCACTCCTAGATAAGGGGTAGAAGAAGGAGATTTTACATTCCTAGAATTCAAGAAAATGGAGAATGGATTCAAGGAGATGAAAACATTGGTAAGGCTGCCTGTGAATATTTTCAACAGATGTTTAAAGTAGGAAACAAAAATATCAATGAAGATCATCTTGGTCGCATTCCTAGAATGGTTAATCAGGAGCAAATTGACAGGCTTATATCTCATCCTACTATAGCTAAACTACATGAGGTGGTTTTCTCAATGAACCCCCAATCTGTAGCATTGCCTGATAGTATGAATGGGTACTTTTTCCAAAAATGTTGGCAAATTATAAATAAAGATCTTATGGGAGTGATTTTTGCATTTTTCAGTGGGCAAGAGATCCCTAAGTACTATTCTCATTCTTGCATTATACTCCTCCCCAAGGTTAGAAATCCTAATAAAATGAAAGAGTTAAGGCCTATTAGCCTGAGCAACTTCATTAGCAAAAAAATCTACAAACTATTGAGTACAAGATTGAGTCCTATTCTACCTAGCTTGATATCCCTCAATTAGTCTGATTTTGTGAAGGGATAAGTATAACAGAAAATATCATGTTGCAAAAGAAATCATACATTAGATTCAAAAGCCAAACATAGGTAGTAATGTCATTATTAAGCTGGATATGGCTAAGGCCTATGACAGAGTATCTTGGGCCTATATATGTCTGCTTTTAAGGAACATGGGTTTCAAGGAGATCTTCATAGACATGGTGTGGTGAGTCATGGAAAATAACTGGTACTCCATCATAATTATGGAAAAAGATTTGTTATTTTTCCAGTCATCTAGGGGCCTCAAGCAAGGTGATCCCCTTTCCCTATCCCTATTTATTTTAAGTGCAAAAATGCTTTCTAGATCACTAAATGGATAACATAATCACCATGATTACCATGGTGTTTTCTTGGAAAAAAGGGCCTCAAAGGTAAACCATTTGAGTTTTGTAGTTGATACTATCCTGTTTACTTAAGGAAGATCAAAAACTCTACAACTCATCATGAAAACTCAAAAATATTATGAGGATACATCAGGTAAGTTGATCAATGGTGAGAAAAGTCATTTCATGGTACATCAAAATGTTTTTGATAGCACAAAAGAAAGAATTAAAAGGATCACTGGGTTCAAGCACAAGCAAGGTATTATCACCTATCTGGGATGCCCACTCTTTTTCGGTAGGCCCAAGATTTCTTAGTTCTCTTACTTTGTATCTAAAGTATTTTTCAGGATCACAAGCTGGCAGAACAATCAAATTATGAGGGAAGAGTTGTGTTGATTAAACATGTCCGTCAACCACTACCCATTCATTTAATTTCATCTATCACTCCCCTTCCACAGTACTAAAGCAAATACAAATGTTGATGGAAGACTTCTACTGGGGATGGAAAAGTGAAAAAAAGAAATACCACTAGGATTCCTGGAAGAACCTCAGCTACCTTTTTGATGAAGGAGGGGTGGGAATGAGGAATTTGAAAGATGTGTGCTTAGCATTTCAATATAAACAATGGTGTATCTTTAGAAATAAGAACACATTGTGGGGAGATTTCATCAAAGCCAAATACAGCCAAAGATAAAATCACATCTTTGAAAAAATGGGATTTTGTAGATTCATTGAACTGGAAGCACATGATCCATAAAAGGGATAATATTGAGCAACACATTCAGTGGAAGTTTAACTTTGGGAATTTCTCCTTCTGGTGGGACAACTAGACTTGTGAAGGACATCCACATGATTGACAACAAGAAGATTGCTGATGTTTAGGTAGATGGACAGTGGAACTACCAATTGTTGATTCAACAGGCACTCCCTAAAGCTACAAGAAAATTTTTGGCCGCTACCATAGTAGCAGCATGTATAAGAGACACCTACCAGACAAATCTTAATGGAAAGCCAACTCAAATGGCATGTTCACTTGTTCTTCAACTTTGAATCCATTCATGGATCTCATGTGGCACAAGCACATACCATTTAAAGCCTCTTTCCTACTTTGGAGGGTCTTAAATGGGAAATTGCATACCAATGAAAAGTTAATTATGTTTGGACTAGAACCTACTAATTATTTTTGTTGTAGGAACAGGTCAAGATCAGACACCATCAATCATATTTTCAACAATGGTGACCCTTGTGTTGAAGTCTGGAGAAGTTTTGCAAATAAAGAAGGAGTGAAAATGGACCACAGCTCATTAAAACAACTTATAGATCAATGGTTGTCCATAAAACATAATAATGAATCTCATAAATTCATCTTACAGACTTCTCCTATCCTCATAAGCTGGAACTTATAGAAAAATAGATGTGCTTGTAAATATGGGGCCAAAACCGCTAATGGTACCAGAGTCTGGTATGCAATCTACAATGATAATTATAAACTTATAACTTCTACCATTCCTCAGGTTAATTGGCCCATTATTTGGTGTGGAATCATCCATCTTGCTAAAAGATGTGTACCAGTTACAAAAATGTAGAAGATAGCCTGGACAAGACCACCTGACCTTTGGATCAAAATCAATACAGATGGGAGTGCATTAGATAATCCAGTAAAGATAGGGGCAGGAGGCATGTTGAGAGATTAAAAAGGAAAACTGATTCTAGCTTATACCTTTTCCCTTGAAATGGCACAAATAATAATGCAGAAATACGAGCAGTCATCTTTTGTATGACTTGGGAACTAGATTTAGGATACAGGATAATTATTTTGGAAATGGATACCATGCTAATCGTTAACTAGATCCTACAAAAAACAACACCTCAATGGAGTATATGCAATCAGCTGGACAGACTGAGAGGCGTCATTTCTCAAACTCAGGATTTCCAATTTATAATATATTCGGGGAGTCAAACTGGGTGGCTAATGCACTGTCCAAGCATAGCAACAAAGTCACTTGTCAAGATATATTACTCCAGCCAAGAACTACCTAAAAAGGCAAAAGCATTACTAGAACTGGACTTAATGGAGATGACAAGCTTCATAAGGAAAAAGACAAAGAAGATTAAAGAACCCCCTTGAACAATATAATAGCTTTTCAACTAAGCTATAATATAATATAGCTTCTTAGAATAGTTTAATTAGATTGTTTATTTTTGAGCTTGTAAAGGGAGAGTCTCCCTAGTTTATGCTTCCTAGATTCTAGGTATAGAGAGGAGTCCTCTCTTCTAGGTATGTAGAATTTTGGAATCATCACATTGTAAGCTGAGTAATAAAATTTCCTTTGGAAATGGACTCCAACCATCATAGTATAGAGGTAAGGCTTAAGCCCCCCTCCTTGTCTAAATTTTTTGTGAAATGTAAGGCCTGGGGGTGAAGCTAAGCCCTTACCCCTCTAAGGGTATTAAAATTAAAATAAAATACCAAAATACCAAAACCTAAAATTTAATTACTAACCATAGATTTTAAACCCTAAATGCTAAACCCTGAACCATTCATATAACCTAAAAAAGAAACCTACACCCTAACACTAATCCTAACTCAAACATTAACCCTAGACCCTAAACCCTAAACCTTTAGTCCAAAAAAACCCTAAGTCCAAAACATGAAAACACAAACATTGAAAACTAAACCATAAATTATAAACCTCAAATCCTAAACAACAAACCCTAAAACATAAAAATACCTAAACCCTAACCTTGAACCTAACCCTAACACTAATCCTAACAATTACCCTAACCCTATCCCTGAACAATAAACCTGATACCCCAAGCCCAAAATACTAAAACCCAAACATTATACACTAAACCATAATTTTTAAACAAAAATTCATAAACCCCAAAACATAAAAAATCAAAACACCATAAAACCTAACCCTAACCCTATTCCTATCACAAACCCTAGCCCTAACTCTATCCTTATCCCTAACCCTAAACTAGAAGCCCAAAATTTCAAAACACTAACATTAAACACTAAACCACATATATTATATCTCAAACCTTAACACCAAACCCTAAATCCTAAAAAACAACCTAAACCCTAACCCTAACATTAACCCTAACCCTAACCCTACAATAAACCCTAAACCCCAAGCACAAAATTCCAAAACCCAAACATTAAACACTAAACTGTTGATACTAAACCTCAAATCCTAAACCCTCAACCCAAAAACCAAAAAAAACAAAACCCTAACTGTAATCGTAACCCTAACATTAACCCTAACCCTAACCCTAAACCTAACCCTATACCATAAACATAAAACCCAAAGACCAAAATATACCAAACTTTCTCTCTCTAGATTTTCTCTTTCTTCAGACGCTCAGTCTTTGCTATAACGGCTACAAAAATTCCAGAAACACGTGCTGCTGCGCTGGCGCGTGCGCCGCCGGTGGACCTCCAAATACCGCCGGACCAAAGCCAAATGAGGCACCATGAAGATGGCAACAAACCCCAAAAAGGCACGCTCCAAGGTACATCTCAGAATGCCTCAAAATTGGAGGTAAAATCTGCGATGAAAACTGCAATTTTGGAAGTGGAGTTTGATGAAGATAGAGAATATATTTCCCAAGGAATTTCTGAAGGGAATCGTGGAGAAAGGATAATGGAAATTAATACGCTGCATCAAAATCTATCACATATCAAAAAATCATCAAACTCATAAGGATTCGACAACTGGGGTTTTTTGCCCCAACGATGTGGTCCATCCTACCACCATCTCAAGTTAAATGGACGGAGGAAGCGTCTCCGGCGAGAACTCCGGTGATGAGAGTACTCGAATCGTCGGAACTCCTCAAGCCAAGACCAGCAATCTAACAGAGCATTCCACTAACTCCAAAAAGGAAATCAACAACAACAACACATCTACACCATCCATCGATCCTAATTTTATAGTACAAAAAGAAAAGCACGAAAGTAAAGGGGTGAACTTTGGTTTTAATCGAAATGACAAACAAAAAACCAACTTGGAGTCTTCTCAGTCCATCGAAGCAATAACAACTGGGGAAGAAAACAAAACACAACAGGAGGAAAATTTAATCAACCAGCAGGGCACTAATAGGAACAATAGGAGGATGCACCCAATAACCTCATCAAATGACACTCAATCAGCAATATTTTCCTTTGGTTTAGCAGGTAACTCATGCTATATAACACCTTCCATTAATGCAGGTAACTTGCAAATCACGCCTCACCTGGATTACAAAGGTGAGGAACATGGAAATGTACATCTGCATATCAAAGAGTTGCAGCAGGGAGGAAATGAACAAAGGATTGATGGAAGCTGCAAGCATGTCTTAGAACAGGTTCAAGGAAGTGTTACCAAGCAGGTTCAAGGGAGTGTTGCCAAGCAAAATGATCAATCCAAACATACCTACAATCAAAGAGGAGTGAAATCATCCAATCAAATCAACCAAGCAAGTGTGGAGTACAATAATAACTTCTCCAAAATATCCAACAACTACTACATTTATTAGCCTAATACCCAAGGTGATAGAACTAATAAGAAGGGCACTAATGTTATTAGGTTACTGCTAGAAGTTCTAACAACCAACAGCACGTTATGAATCCTAACGACTACGCTAAAAATAAAAAAAAATCTAAACCTACACAATATATTGTGATGCCTTTTTCTACAAGGTTGAGATACAACCAGTCAAAAAATGAAATTCCTATTGTCTTATAGGATCCCATACATACAACTAGACAGGGATTCCCGGCTGTGCTACTTGATGAGGATGACTATTATGTGAAATTGGCTGAGGTGTGTAAATACACACTTGTGAGCAAGTTCACTAATACAATTCCTAAAATGGAATTGGTGAGAAAAATATTTATTCTCCAAACTCAACTAACAGGAAGTATGAAGATTTCACATTTTAATGCAAGACATGTTTATATTGACCTTGATAATGAGTTAGACTACCAAGTAGTTTGGACGAAGCTTAGAATGAATATTGAAGGGCAAGTGATGAGAGTACAAACTTAAACACCTGATTTTACCCCGGAAAAGGAAACTCTCAATGCTCCCATTTGGGTGTCTATCCCTGGATTACCTTGGCATTGTTATAACAAAGTGCTACTAGCAACTATTCTGGAGTCAATAGGGAAGGTGTTACTCCTAGACTCACCATCCACCCAAAGAACTAGAGGTAGCACTTTAAGGGTAAAGCTAAAGTGGACCTTACCAAAACTAGAACCAATTATGTTTGGTTAGGATTTAAGAATCCTAACCCCAATAAAGCGAGATGGTTAAAGGTTGAACATGAAGGTATTCCCAACATTGCATATACAGCAAACACCAAGGTCACATGAAAGAGGACTCTACAATTAAGAGAATGGATGAGGAGTTAAAGAAAAGGAAGGATCAGGAAATTGAAAAAAACAACAGGGAACAAAAGAATCACAGAAAATCCAATGAGCATGAAAAGAGTACTCAGGAGGCTACAACAAAGTCATCAAATAAACTATACCATCAGCAAAAGGGAGAAGCTGGAAATGAGGAAGCACTACATCAATCAAAGAATAATATTGCAGACCAACAACTAGGGAAGCACACCTTTAAGTAAAAGGAACAGGGCCAGCAAGCAGAATCACAGAAAGAACAGTGGACGACACCAAAAAAGAGACAACAAAAAAATCAGGAACCAACCATCTCTAAAACTGTTTTGAGACCTGTATCACCTCAAAAGCAAAGAAGCAATGGCAGCCAACAAAAAACATAGGAAACAACAGGGATACCTAACTTTAAAACTCCAAATTACTTTTCTAATCTTGAAATGCAGGAACAACAAGAGAGAGGCCAAACAGGGGCTGGAACTATCAAAAAGACAGCACACCAGTCAAACCATTAAAAAAAGGAGACTGATAATAGTCCAACTGTTAGGAACAACCTCAACACACACATGGAACAAAACCAACAACATGATACTGTCACTAAGAAGAAGAGCAAAGGTATTGACTCAATGCTCCAATGTCCCAATTCCCACAACTTTATTAATGTTGATGATGGCTTTGTTTAAGAAGTTGTTGGAGGTATGGATGGGGGGTTGTTAGGAGAAAACCACTGACTTGCAAGATGGGGTTACCAAAGGGGGGTGTTTGACTCATGTTCTGCATGAGGGTTGGTGGACCATAGGACAGACCTTAGAGCCCTGGATAATTCTAGGAACAGGCAGCAACAAAAGGAAAAACAAATGATCAAATAGCAAATGATGATCAGAGATAACATGCAACAAGATTCTGAAAATAATAAGGAAAAATGGCACGCTGAAAAAGTGGAAATAAAGATAAAGGGAAACAGGCTGCTACTTGTACTCTGGAAAGAACTCCCAAGATAAAAAATAAGCCCAGCAAAAAGAAAAGGGATGCTTCTAAAAGGATAACGATAAGTAGCAAATCAATGAAAGTGAACAGGGACAAGAAAAGAGGGACGAATCATACAACAAATGTACTATGGTTAATGATAATCATGGATTGGATATCCTCCCCCTTAAGGCTCAAAATAGGAATCCACCACCATCTGATCCACCAAACGAGAGACAACAAATAAGTAAACTGAATAAGGTGCCTACTATAGATGAATATGATGTGGATAATTCTGAAGATGAAATTGAGGGGGATAATCAATCCTTAGAATAGTTTGATGAGGATAATGAGACTAGTGAGGCCCTTATTAAGGCCTTTAGTCCTCATAACGATTAGGCCCTAGAGGAAGAGATCCAACAAGTAACACAAAGTCAATGTCTATCTCCAAGGGGTTTCCACCATGACAAAATTTCACTTCAAGAAACAAGATGTCAAGACTGTCACGGCTGGCAGACCTAATACTAGGCTCTTTTCCTCTAGATCTTCCCAATGATTAGTACAATCATATGGAATGTGAGAGGGATCAACACTCAAGGGGTGTTGGAGAGACTCAAGATGCTCAGGAAGCTTCACAATTTATCTGTTATCTCTATTTTGGAGCCTTTCTCTGATAGTGTGCATGTTCAAAGCTTTAAGGTGCAATTAAACATGGAAAATGCTACTAGTAATTGTAATGGTAAAATTAGGGTTTTTTGGAGCCGTGACATTGACCGTAATATTCTTGATGAAGATGAACAACAAATCACTTGCAATATGAAACACAAGGAATTACAATACCAATTTACTAGTACAGTTTTTTATGCTAAATGCAAAGATTATCTCAGGAGACCTCTTTGGGTCAAATTGCTACAGCAAGCCTCTTTGAATGACATCCATGGTGTACTTTTGGTGATTTCAATGTTATAACTTCTGTGGAAGAAAAACTTAGAGGATTTCCTTATAACATGAGGAAAATTATGGATTTTATAGCAGTCATTGAAGCCTGTGGCCTTTTGGACATTGGCTTTAGTGTTCATAAATAAACTTTGTCCAACAAGAGGGGCATCAACCACAGAATTTGGAATAGGCTTGACAGGGCTATGTTAAATGATTCATGGTTGGAAAAGATGCCTCAAACCATTATTACTCACTTGTCAATAACTGGGTCTGATCATTGTCCTCTTCTTATTGAAATTGTTTCCACAACAACTGATCACATCAAATACTTCAGATTTCTTAATTGTTGGGTTGAAAACCCTCATTTCATGGAAACTGTCAAAACCTGCTGGGAGAAGGAAGTGAAGGGTACTGGTATGTGGAGATTTCACCAAAAAATGAAAAGGCTGTCAAACACTCTTAGTGTTTAGTCTAAGAAAAAAATTGGTGATATTTTCCAAAAGGTTAGGATGTATGAGGAACAAGTGCACAAAGCTGAAGAAAACTACATCACTAACCAAAGTGACTCTAATAGAAGTATCCTTCATGAAATTAATGCAAAGTACATAAAGTTTCTCAAGTTTGAAGACACTATTTTGAAACAAAAACCAAGCATCAATGGTTCAAAGAGGGTAAAACTTACTCTAAGTACTTTCATTCTGTGATAAGGTGAAGAAGAAGGAAGTTATTTATTCATAAAGTTATCAATGATAATGGAGATTGGACACAACGTGATGACAACATTGCTCAGGTAGCTTTTGAACACTTCAAAGAAATCTTTCATGGTGACGAAAAGCTTATCAATGAGCATATTTTGGAATGCATTCCAAGGATGATTAGTTAAGACCAAAATACTCAGCTTACCAATATTCCTAATATGGATGAACTTAAAGAGGAGGATTTTTCCATGAATCCCAATTATGCAGCTGGACCTGATTGTATGAATGGGTATTTTTGCAAAAGTGTTAGCATATTATCAAGAATGATCTAATGGGAGTTGTACAAGACTTTTTCAGTGGACAGATGATTTCTAAATACGTCTCCCATTCATGTATTGTGCTGCTCCCTAAAATGAATAATCCAAACAAGATTAATGAGTATATGCCTACAAGTCTGAGCAATTCACTAGCAAGATCATATCTAAGTGAATGAGTAACAGACTTAGTTCTATCCTCCCTGCTTTAATATCCTCTAATCAATCCGGGTTTGTTAAAGGTAGAAGTATTTCTTAGAACATCATGTTAGCTTAGAAATTCATTCATCAAATCAAAAAACCTAATATTGGTAGCAATGTCATCATTAAACTAGACATGGCAAAAGCTTAGGACAGGGTTTCTTGGTCATATACTTGCCTGGTTCTAAGGAAAATGGGTTTTGCTGAGATATTTATTGATATGGTATGGCGAATTATGGCTAACAATTGGTATTCAATCATTGTCAATTGTAAGAGATATGGCTTCTTTCATTCCACTAGAGGTCTCAAGAAAGGTGATCCTCTCTCTCCGGCCCTATTTATTTTAGGTTCAGAGGTATTATCAAGATCTCTCAACAGACTACACAATCACCCAGACTACCATGGTTTCTTCATGGAAAAGAGGGGACCTCAAGTAAACCCTCAGTTGTGCTGATGATATAATTTTTTTCACTTCAGGAAGATGCAAAACTTTGAAGTTATTAATGACTACCTTAAAAGGAACAGGGGGGCCAGTTAGACTCAAGGCCAAGATAAAAGTAATTTTGAGTTCACAACAAGAACTCAACATAAACAAAGCACAAGTCAAAAGGAAGTGCTCAAACAGGGTGATCTACACAGTCAATCAAGGAATTAACGTGTAAACCAACAACAAAGAAGCAATTCCCTCAATCCAAAGAATCAAGATCAACAAGTGGAACTTTAGGATGAAGAATGGCATACACAAAAAAAGATGCAACAAAAACATCAAGATGAAACTATCTCCAAGGCTGTTTGGAGACATGTCTCACCTCTAATGCAAAGAAGCAGTAGCAGAAACCAACCAGAGCAGGAAACAACATGTATAGCTAAATTTCAGAATCAAAATATTTTTTCTAACCTAGAAATGCAGGAACAGGAGTAAATAAACAAAACTGAACATGAAGATGCCAGGAAAACAACATATCAGGCTGACAAACCAAAAAATGGGACTACTAAGGACCCAATTGGAAGGAACAACCTCAGTAATCACAATTTACCAATCCAACAAGCTGCTATAGCCAAAAACATAAAAGAACAGGAATTGACTCAATGCTCCCAAATCCCAATTTTATTAATGTTGATGATGGCTTTACTGAAGAAGTTGTAGGAGGTATTGATGGGGGTGTCAGGAGAAAACCACTAACCTGCGGGATGGGGTTACCAAAGGGGGGTGTTTGCCTCATTCTCTGCATGAGGGGTTGGTTGACCATAGGACTTATTTTAGAGACCTTGATAATTCTAAGAACTGGCAGCAACAAGGGGAAAAAACATATCAAACAACAAGTTCAGTTCAGAGATAACAATCAACAAGATTCTGAAAATAATAAGGAAAAACAGCAAGCTGAAAAAGAGGAAAATAAATACAAAGGGAAACGGGTTGCTACTTGTACTCCAGAAAGCACTCACAAGAGCAAAAACAAGCCCAACAAACAGAAAAGGGATGCTGCAAAAAAGAGACTAAATAAGCTTCAACCCAATGATAGTGATCAGGGACAGGAAATGAGGCAGGAAACATGCAAGAAATTTGTAATGGTATATGATAATAGTGGAATGGATATAATCCCTCTTCAGGATCAATATATGACTCAACCTTCATCTCAACCACCAGATAAGAGACAACAAATTTGTAAGTTGAATACAGTGCCTACTTTAGATGAATATGTTATGGATAATTCTGAAGAGGAAATAGATGGGGATAATTACTGTTTAGAAGATTTTGATGAGGATGATGAGAATAGTGAGGCCCTTATTATGGCCTTTAGTCCTTATAATGATCAGACCCTAGAGGAAGAGAGCCAAAAAGTTACACAAAGTCCATGTCTATCTCCAAGGGGTTTCCACCATGACTAATTTCACTTCAAGAAACAAGATGTCAATATTGTCACTGCTGACAGACCTAATACTAGGCTCTTTTCCTCTAGATCTTCCCAATGATTAGTATAATAATATGGAATGTGAGAGGGATCAACACTCAAGGGGTGTTGGAGAGACTAATGATGCTCAAGAAGCTTCACCATTTATCTGTTATCACTATTTTGGGTTTTTTGGAGCAGTGATAGTGACAATAATATTCTTCATGAAGATGAACAGAAAATAACTTGCAACATGAAACACAATGAATTACAATACAAATTTGCTAGTACATTTGTTTATGCTAAATGCAAAGATTATCTTAGGAGACCTCTGTGGGACAAAATGACACAGCAAGACACATTGAATGATAATCCTTGGTGTATTGTAGGTGATTTCAATGTTATAACTTCTATGGAGGAAAAACATGGAGGGGTGCCTTATAACATGAGGAAAAGTATGGATTTTATAGCTGTCATGGAAGCCTGTGGCCTTTTGGACATTGGCTTTAGTGGTCATAAATTCACATGGTCCAAAAAGAGGGGTATTAATCACAGAATTTGGAAGAGACTTGACAGGGCTGTGGTAAATGATTCATGGTTTGAAAATATGCCTCAAACCACTATAACTCACTTGTAACCTACTGGGTCTTATAATTGTCCTCTTCTAATTGAAATTGTTTCCGCAACAACTGATCGCATAAAGTACTTCTGATTTCTCAATTGTTGGGTTGACAACCCTCATTTCGTGGAAACTGTTCAAACCTGCTGGGCGAAGGAAGTGGCAGGTACTGATATGTGGAGATTTCACCAAAAAATTAAAAGGTTGTCGGACACTCTTAGTGTTTGGTCTAAGAAAGAATTTGGTGATATTTTCCAAAAGGTTAGGATTTATGAGGAACTAGTGCACAAAGCTCAAGGAAACTACATCACTAACCAAAGTTACTCTAATAAAAGTATCCTTCATGAAATTAATGCAAAGTACATCAAGTTTCTCAAGTTGGAAGACACTATTTTGAAACAAAAAACCCAGCTTCAATGGTTTAAAGAGAGTGATATTAACTATAAATACTTCTATTCTGTGATAAAGGGAAGAAGACGGAAGTTATTTATTCATAAAGTTGTTAGTGAAAATGGAGATTGGATACAAGGTGATGACAACATTGCTCAGGTAGCTTGTGAACACTTCAAAGAAATCTTTAATGGTGAAGAAAAGCTTATCAATGAGCATACTTTGAAATGCATTCCAAGGATGATTAGTTATGACCAAAATACTCAGCTTACCAATATTCTTAGGATGGATGATCTCAAAGAGGTGATTTTTTCTATAAATCCTAATTCTGCAGGTGGACCTAATCGTGTGAATGGGTGTTTTTTTCAAAAGTGTTGGCATATTATCAAGAATGATCTAATGGGGGTTGTGTAGGCCTATTTAAGTGGACAAATGATTGCTTAATACTTCTCCCATTCTTGTATTTTGGTGCTCCCTAAATTGAATAATCCAAACAAGATTACAGAGTATAGCCTATAAGTCTGAGCAACTTCACTAGCAAGATCATATCTAAGCTAATGAGCAACAGACTTAGTCCTATACTCCCTTTCTTAATCTCTCCTAACCAATCCGGGCTTGTTAAACTAAGAAGTATTTTTGAGAACATCATGCTAGCTCAGGAAATAATTCACCAAATCAAAAAAACCAATATTGGTAGCAATGTCATCATTAAACTTGACATGGAAAAAGCTTATCACAATGTTTCTTGGTCATATATTTGCCAGGTTCTAAGGAAAATGGGTTTAGCTGACGTATTTATTGATATGGTCATGGCTAACAATTGGTACTCAATCATTGTTAATGGTAAGAGATATGGCTTCTTTTATTCTACTAGAGGTCTCAAGCAAGGTGATCCTCTTTCCTCGGCCCTATTTATTTTAAGTGCAGAGTTATTATAAAGATCTCTCAAAAGGCTACACAATCACCCAGACTACCATGGTTTCTTAATGGAAACGAGGGGCCAGAAGTAAACCATCTATGTTTTGCTAATGATATAATTTTGATCACTTCACGAAGATGCAAAACTTTGAAGCTCTGAATGACTACCTTAAAGGAGTATGAAAATACTTCAGGGCAACTCATCAATGGAGACAAAAGTCATTTTATGCTACTCTCTAATGCTTTCAATAGGACAAGAGATAGAATAAAGAGACTTATAGGTATTAAACAAGAGCAAGGTCCTATTACTTACCTAGGTTGCCCTTTATTTGTTGGCAGGCCTAGGAATATATATTTTTCTGACCTTGTTAATAATGTTGTTGGCAGGATTACAGGTTGGCAAACCAAGCCACTCAACTATGGTGGAAAGGCAGTTCTTACAAAACATGTGTTACAGGCCCTCCCTATTCACCTACTTTCTGCAGTAACTCCTCCAGCTACTCTTCTTAAACAAATTCAAATGCTTATGGCTGACTTCTTTTGGGGATGGAAAAGTGATAGGAAGAAGGACCATTGGGATTCTTGGAAAAACCTAAGCTTCCCTTATGATGAGGGAGGAGTGGGAATAAGGAATCTAAAATATATTTGCAAGGCCTTCCAATTCAAACAATGATGGATTTTTAGAACCAAACAAACCTTGTGGGGAGATTTCTTGAGATCAAAATATTGTCAAAGGTCCAACCCTATCAGCAAAACATGGGATAATGGAGTATCTTTAACTTGGAAATACATGTCGATCAACAGACAACAAGTGGAGCAACACATCCAATGGAAACTTCAAGCTGGAATTGTTCCTTTTGGTGGGATAACTGGCTTGGCATTGGACCATTAGCACAATTCACCACCAATAGTAACATATTCAACAACTCTACAGTGGCTGATATTTGGGAGGAAGGGAAGTGGAGCTGGAGCAAACTGATATAGAAGGTAACAGCCAGCCAGTTCTCCAACATATTGGCAACAGAGATATCTCCACAACAACATATTCTAGACAGGGCAGTGTGGAAACTCAACAATCATGGGAGCTTCACCTGTTCTTCAGCTTGGGAGGAAATCAGGGATAAAAGAGTCAAGAACAAATTAAATTCCTTCCTATGGCATAAGAACATTCCTTTTTAATCTTCTATTTTATTATGGAGAACCCTTAGGGGTAAACTCCCTACTAACGAAAGATTGATTAACTTTGGCATTGAGCCATCACAATGTTCTTGTTGTCTTGATAGAGCATGTATGGACGGCATAGAACACACATTTAATTCAGGTCAATTTTGAGCCAAGGTATGGAGTTGTTTTGCAGGTAGTGCAGGCCTACAGCCGGACCATTCTTCACTGCAGCAGCTGCTACAACAATGGTGGACAGCCAAGTCCAAAAATGCAGGCCACAAACTGCTGCTACAAGCTACTCCAATATTTATCTGCTGGAATCTGTGGAAGAATAGGTGTGCCTACAAGTATGGAGGTAAATCAACCAACATCATCAAGGTGAAGTATGCAGTCTACAAAGACAACTTCAAAATGTTTAACAGTGCATATCCTTATCTCCAATGGCCTGCAAAGTGGACTGATTTAATCCAAAAGAGTGAAAGGTGCATTCACGACACCAAGGTCGCCATGGTGACATGAATTAAACCTAAAGATCAATGCATTCCCCAAAAAATGTAATTCATTGATTAAAAAAATTAAAAAGTAAAATTAACCAATAAACGTAATAATGTTAAATTCAAATTTCTCAACAGTTTTTTTTTTGTAAACCCCAAAAATGGGTTATTAATTAATAAAAATATGAAAAAAAAAATTTATAAAATTAACGCCAAAAGTTCTCAAATGAATATAGTAACCTTGAATTAAATTTGACGTTAAAAATAAAAGACGGTCAAAATAATTTTATAAAATTAATATAAGTTGGAAAAATATGAAAATGCTCGACAGTACTTCTAAACATCTGAAAATAATCATAGAGTACGTATTTGAACATATAAAAGATGTTTCAATATCGTACAAACCGTAAATGTAATGAAATTGGTACAAATGAACCATGTGAAATGGAAACGTGAAGAATAAAACTTGGAAAATAGATGAATCTATTATAATGCAAGAAGGGTGTTTCTCACTCTTTTGGATTTTGTACGGCATGAACTCCGCATGTTGTTGATTTGACCTTGACCAATGTCACCGCATGTGACGTCGCTCGTCAAACAAATGCAGTCCACCGACGATGCGGGTAGGAACTTCCAATGTCGACTAATCAAAGTGTGGAAGCCAAAGGGGATGAGTCTAGGCCACGTCAGGCGTCGGCAAACTGATGAGTAAAGGCAATGGACGATGCTGGCAGGCCACGTCTGATGTAAGCAGACTAATGTGCGCAGGATGCAGACAATGTTGGTAGAGCCATTTCTGACTTTGGCTGACTGAAGTGCGCAGGGTACAAAGAATAGGTGAACCGACATCCGACCTAAGTTGCACGTCGTGTACAAGCCAAAGGCGATGCGGGCAGGCCACATCTGACGGCGGCTGGCCATTCTATGCAAGACAAAGGTGAAATTTGAAAGCAACGTTTGACGTTGGTTGGATATTGTTTGCAAGAAAAAGGCCATGTATGAAGGCCACGCCCGACATCGGCTAACAATTTTACAGGCAAAAGGCTATGTGCGCAGGAAACCCCTAATGTCACATGACCATTTTTTGCAGGCCAAGGGTGATGCGCCCAGTCCATGCACGATGACGACTGAGCGATGTGTGTAGGACTTTGCTGATGTTGCATTTCATTGGCCAACATTACTTGTCAGATGTCCACATTACATGTTAGATGTGTGAAGACAATGGCTGATGTAGCATGCTGTTGGCTGACATCATCTAGTCGATGCATGCATGTAACGATCGATGTCACCTAGTTGATGTGCACATGCCACGACTAATGCGTGTAGGACTTGGAGAATGTTGCCTTTCATTAGCTGACATCGCTTGCATAATGCGCACAGTCTAACAACGATGAAGCCTGCCTACATCCATCATTGGCTGACCATTTTGTGCAATCCAAAGGGGATGCTGGCACACCATGTTCGACATCGGCTGACCATTGTGTGCAGGACAAAGGTGATGCGGGAAGACTACGTCCGACGTCAGCTGACAATTGTGTGTAAACAAAAAGTGATGTAGACCAGCCAAGATTTACGTCGGGTGACAAAATTGTACTGGCCAAAGGTGATGGGGCAGGCAACGCTCGCTGTTGCTTGATAGACATTGCTTTCTCGATGCACATATTTCACTTATGTACATGCAAGCCTTGGCTGATGTCTCATTCCATTGAATGACAACACTTTTTAGATATACTCATTCCATTTTTGTGCATTCAGGCCTTGGCTCTAGCTGCATTCCACTAGCCGGCGTCGCTTGCCAGATGTGCATATGCAAAGTCAGTTGCGTACATATGATGCTTTCTATTGTCCGACCTTTGTAGACTGATGTGTCCTAGCTATGGGAAATACAAGCAGGCCACATCTGACGTCGACTTATTGATGTGTGAAACCTACTAATGACATTGCCAAGCCACGTTCAATGTTCGTAGACCGATGTGTGTAGGTTGTAAATGTTGTTGGTAGGCCACGTATGACATCGACTGACAAATAAATGTACTAATGTTAAATTTAAGTTTCTCATCAATTTTTTTAATTTCCTTTGTTCGTTAAATCCCAAAAATGGGTAATTAATTGATAAAAAATATGAAAAATTATACAATTATTGCCAAAATTTCACAAATAAATATAGTAACCTAAATTCAATAATTTATAAATTTTAATTTTTAAAAAGTGACGCTAAAAATAAAAGATGGTAAAAAAAATTTAAAAATTAATATAAGTTGAAAAATATGAAAATGCTCGAAACTACTTCTAAACATGGTAAAATAATCATAGAGTCCATATTTGATAAATAAAATATGTTTCTGTTGACACCCAATTTTGACCCTGGACGATATGAATTATTAGCAAGTTTCTTAATTCTAATAGATTTCAAAATTATTATTTTTATAAGGTTTAAAGTGTTTTCTAAATTATTTTACATTTGTCTTATCACTTTTATAATTTTTAGATACTATATATGTTTTACGTAATTATGTATACAATTAGTTTAGTTCAGGAATATTCAAAAATCTACCAAAAATATTTCATTTTATATGAATATGTAATTAATTATTTAGTTTTGTAATAATTTATACTTCGAATTATTTAGTTTATATTAAGTTAATTATTTTATTTTGTTGGAATCAAGAAACTCATTAGTTAATTATATAAATTCGTCTTACTAAATTTATTCATTTAGCCGGATTCCATAAACCCATTTTTTTTAACAAATCACGTTGGCCTTTTTGCTACCAGCATCCATTTTTTTTCAGTATTCCCAATCCTTAGGATTTTGGCAGCCCATCCATTTCGCTCTCCTCCCAAAATCAGCCCAATTCCCAGGCCCAAGCTTCAATTCAAACCTGCCCCAACCCTTTATTCCCTTAAACCCTACCCAGATTAAAACTTTCGCCAAAAAGAACAACCCACCATCAAATTCCTTGACCTAGTTCCCTTTTCTCGACCCAACCTACCCTGTTTCTTCTTCCGCCTCGTAGTGGAGCCTCACGCACGATGATAGCTTGGAGAACACATCCCCAACACCGAATATCGAGTTTCATGCGACCCAACTCACGTGGCGAAGATCATCTCCTCAGTCATACGAGGGAAAAGGTAAAGCGCCTGCATTTCATACCCTTCCAGTCGCGTCTCTCAAACTTGCGGCTGCGAGACTGTTCCACGTTGCTCTCCAAGGACGGGAGATCAATCCTAGATGTCCATCCCTATTTCCTCTTAAGGAATAGAGTTAAAATTTCAGCAAAATCTATTGATTCCAATTTGGTGCAAGGGTTTTGATTTTCAAATTTCGCATGGGATGAAGGGTTGAACTAAAATTGCACAAGAAATTGGGAACCCTAATTTCCCCTCTACTTAATCTCCTCTTTGGTCATTGTGAAGGTGGGGGAAGCATACATCGTTTAAAGGTTGATGGAAAATTTCGTTCATTTGTATTTTGAAAAGAAATCACTACATAAGAGAATAACAAAGAAAGCTTAAAAAATCGGCGTAAAATATTTGGAGAGGAGAATCATATTTTTGTGTTTAGAGACTTTTAGAGAGCGAGATTTTTTGGGAGTTTGAGGGAAAGAGAAATTGGGAAAGATTGAATTTTGTTTTGTACTGATATGAATAGAACACATAAGAGAAAATAGATATAAAAAAATACATGTATGTAAAGAGAACATAAGAGAGAATTGATTCTAGTCCAAAATCCGTTTTGCTTCTTTCGCTTGCCATAACCTTGTTCGAACTTGAGATTCTTTCAATTCTTCCGCGTGTTCGTCATGATTGGATTCGTAATTGTGGTTGTGTG
The DNA here is from genome assembly GCF_001406875.1 of Solanum pennellii. Taxonomy (NCBI): domain Eukaryota; kingdom Viridiplantae; phylum Streptophyta; class Magnoliopsida; order Solanales; family Solanaceae; genus Solanum; species Solanum pennellii. Next base: position 20,188,546 of record NC_028646.1, read on the forward strand.
GTAGAAGTCGTCTTCAAAATTCTTAGTTGTCTCCATTTCGCTGCACCGCCAAATGTAATACTTCTCTGATAGCTTCTCTCTTCCTCTATTTTCTGTTTGTTAATGTAAAAAAAATCATTGCTTTGTTGGATCTTTCTGTGATCTCGTTTGATCATTTTGAGTATGAGTATTTATAGTTTGTTGTCTTTGTTTTTGGAGTTTTTTTAGACTAATGTGTTATCCTTGTTTCATTTTTAATTAGAGATACAAATGTTGTGGTGTTGTTTTAAGTTTAGTGTTTTTTTTAATAGCATGCTAATTTTTGCCTTGCTCTTATTCCTAATGTGTTCCCAGGCTCCTTTGGTCTCATATGTTGTTATCTGATGCTACTGTTTCTTTTATTATCTTTATTGACTAACATTGTCAAAAATTTCTTCCGAACAAGGTGTTTCATTATAATATGTTAATACCTTCATTTCTATATGATTTGTGCGAATTATGTTTTGGTGTCAAATGCTTATGATTTGGTGTTCTGTTTAGTGTTAAAAAGATAATTACCTCATATATAAAAAATATTTAGTTTCAAACTGTGGAAAGGCTGAATTTCACTAACAAAGTGTGGCATTATTGATGGATTTTGTGTTTGGGTCATTATTGTTGAGTTGGGTTGACAGTGTTTGCTTGAAATATTTAAGGCTCGGTTTACCTCTAATGAAAAAAAGAGATTTTCCTATGTTTTAAAATTCATGATCGACGTGAGTATGGCCGCACGTTCTGTTTAAACAATAGGTCGTCGCATTATTCTTAGACCTGTAATTTAGTTATTTTATTCCCATATTTCGAGTGTCTTAGATTGTCTAGTATGCATTGCAATATAATTGGTTGCCTCTATTGGTATTAAAAAGATTGCCCTGAGATAAGTCTTCATTGTTTTGTCTCGTTTGACCTTTATTCCAATTTGGATAGGATTAGTGTGTATTTCCATGTCTTTGAAATACATGACTTGGAGTCCATCTTCTTTTACTTCTTTATTTTAATAATTTGGTTTTGACTATATTTATCTTTGTCCAGTATCACAGCCTTGCCTCATTTTGTTGCATATTAGTTATTATTCATACTTCGCTGGTATTTCATCAAATTATCAACCTCATTGATGTTAATTTTTTTTCTCTTTGTTGCATACAATTCGTCTGAGTTTGACAAAGACCCAATCCTACCTTATGCCTCGAGATAGTTATAAAGACGCAGCTTACCTCCATCGAGTCAAGGCCGACATACAAATCAAGGAGTTGAAGATTTTTGTGCGATATATACTTTTTTCAAAATTCTATATTTTGTTATCTTTGGCGTAAGCCCATGTCGCCTTTCATTTATTTACCATTGTTTGATTAGTTTACGACAGGTTAATTTAAAGTCGGTTAGAAACCCAAAACAAAATGAGTCCAAATATCGGCCTAGGCGAACAGAAACCGGTTTTGGACCCAACTCTTTCTCCCTCTCATTTACTTCATCGCTTATTTACTCGTTTATTCTCGTTACTCTTACGGATAAAATTTCAAATCCCCATAAGACGCTATCTCGTTTTAACGATTCAACTAAATCAAATGAAAATTTAAAAAGTTTAGAAAATAATAAATTTTGGATGTTAGATATCTAACTTACATATTAAATTAATCTTTTCAAGAAACTCCAAATAAATTTCATCTCAAAATTGAGTCATCCTTTTAGCCAAATAAGTTAGTTTTGCGATAATCATTAGTTAGTGAATATTGTAGGTGCATTAAAACGTTCCAAAAATATAAATGTGAATTTTAAAACCCTCATAATGTTTTCTTAATGTTTTCCTGATTAAACCTTTTCGAAAACTATGTTTTCTTGATTTTGTTCTACAAAAATCAAGTGGCGACTCTAAACAAGTCAAAAACTTATAAAAATATATTTCCACATAAAACAAAAATGGCGAATTTGCTGGGGAAATTGAGGATTCTTACCTTAAAACTAACATACATGGCTATGTGTATATAACTTGCTTACTTGCTTTCTCTATTATATTGTTAAAATTGCTGCATTCCATAGTATATTTCCGTCAAAAAACAAATAGTTGCATTACGAAAAAGGATGTTAAGTGGCTTACCATGACTTCTTTCATTAACACACAAGTGTTCAGTTAGAAGTAGCAAACGAATAGTTGGCTTGCGGTCATCTAACGTCGTTTGTTAGATTCACCCCATCGTCTGTCGGACTCGGGTAACCATCACTTTTTAAACAAATTCTAGAGCCTAAGATAGAGCAAAACCAAAACTAAAGCTAAGCATTAGCCTAATATGGATTAATACCCATGTCATATGAAGTCCATTAGTTGAAACCGCCAAAATCATGTCCAGGGTCTCTAACCTCACGACCTATCATTTTGTTTGATATTTGAAATATGTACATGTTGAAACCAAATAGAGGGTGGTTTAACCTAACCGGGTTTTGTTTTGTAGGATTGAATCGCTTTCCAAGGGTCAACTTGGTCATAGATTCACTGCCTCTACTCAAAATGTGGTATAACGACCTTGACAGGGATCACAAAAGAACCCTCATCAAGTATGTGGGCTCCCTCACTGAATCAATCAACATGAAATATTGTCCTCATCTAATCGAAGTCCTCACTGGTTATTGGGACAATGAGAAAATGGTGTTCTGATTCATAACTGTAGAAATCACCCTGACAATCGAGGAACTTTGGGATTGCATTGACATAGCTACAAAGAAGAGTGAGAAAACAAGAAGATATATTAATCTCTAACAAACCTAATGTCAAAAATATCAATGACTGGTTCAGATTAGGAAGAGATTACGCTTATTGGTGCCAAGAATCTAGCGTATCGTTCCGGGATCTCTACGTCATATTCGGACATGCGAGCTGTAATGCAAATTATAACAAAGATTTCAAAATTATTTACAGATAATGGAATGAGATCCGACCTTTGGTATTTGCCGTCGCATTATTGGGAACAATGGTCTTTTTGCACGGCCTGAGAGGCATACTATGGCGCCTATGTGTATGATATTGGGGATGATAAAGTGGATGACATTTTACAAATAGTGAGGGAATGTAAAGGGGCCAAGCGAATGAAGAAAGACACCATTGCTTGTGATCGGTTTGATGCTGGGTACGATGAAACCTATAATGCTTGGCTGAAAAAGAACATACACAGTATCTCCTCTCCAGTCCCGAACAATTGTCGTGGTGTGCAAGACAAAGAGGCCAAAGTTGTGATCGAGTTAAAAGAGGTAAAGCTGGAAGTACAAGAAATGTATGTCAAGTTTATTGAAAATCAAGATGTTTTTGTGAAGAAAACTCAGGAAATACGAAGGCTAAAACGTCGTTTTAATTAATTCAACTCATGGGTAAAAGAGAAGATAGAGGGGATGCAATACGAGGATTGGGAAGAAAAAGGACGCCTGAGAGAGGATTACCTGCTGCTACTACGATGCATGTTTAAGATGTACAAGATTCAAGAAAAAAGAGGAGAAGTAGGGCCATTAGGGACAGCATAGTGGACTTCGCCCCTGTGTGGGTTTTTGTATATGTATTTCTCTCATTTCCGTACGTTTAATGGCCCCTGCGTGGGTCTCTCGCTTCTGTATTTTGTTCTTTATTTTCCCTCGTTTATTTACATTGTGAACATTAACTATTTATATGTGAAATTTCCTTGGGGGTGATTAACAGGTTTAGTTCCACGCGTACATCGTTAAAATGCACTAGGCCTACCCTTGGCGCGAAATGGTCCCTTGTATGTTTAGAATGCGATATATGTGTTTTTAATTGTTCATGTGATATGTTGTTTTCAATGAGGGCATCGTTAACCCACTCCTTTCCTGAAATTTCCGGAAAATATACACAGAAGACACTATTACAAAATGTCCGACCAAATTTTTCGAGTCTTAAGTTTCTCATCAAAAAAACAAATCTCATCCCCATATCCTAAAACATTACTCTACCATCTTAGGAAAAGTGAGATCACAGCTATGGACAAAGGAAAGAGTATCCAGACTGAACCAACTGAAGAGGGGATGGTCGACATACAGAAGAAGCATGGAAAGAGCCTATATAATCTATTGTTTCCTCCTGAGAACCCCGAGTTAGAGAGAATTGACGAAAGTTATAAGGAGGCGGTCGCCCGCAAACCTTCTCTCGAAGGACGTTTGGCACAAGGTGACCAGAAAATCACTCTCGAAGCATATCCATAAGAGCGTAAACAAGGGTGGAAGCCATCTCGTGTTCCCTCATTTTTGCGCATAATCAGGCCATGCATAGGTTGAGGCCCATCGAAAGAGCATGTTCTAAAGTAGGATCAGGGGATTTCCGCAAGACTTGTGAGTGTCATCCCAACCAGAAAGGGCATACTATAGAGGAGTTCATAGAGTTTAAGAATGTGGTCCCTTTGTTTGCTCAATATAGACAATACTGCGAACAGCTGGGGTTACGGCGTCATCATCGCATGTGATGAACCACGGCTTGACATACCGGTCACTAACAAAACTATATTATATTGTTTCTCATTCACATCTTTCAAGAAAACAATGTTGGAGGTCTATTCATAACTGGTTCGAAATTGAGTCTTCACCCCTTTCAATAAGTAGGTGGACGTGTTATATTCTCTTTTGGTTTGAAGCTCGAAAATGTTTCCCCTATCATAATGTTGCAAACCATAGCATTGAAAAGTGTCTTGAATCCCGCCACGACATGGAATATCTCATCAGCATTGGAAAGATTCAAGTCGAGTCTGTTCCCTGTGGCTGATGCTACAACAAGAAGAAGAACGACTAAGATGGGTCCACTATTTATATTTTAATAATCTTTGTTGTTATTTTTCAATTTCCTTGTAATCATAATGAATGAACGAATGAAAAACAAGTATTTCCTTTACACGAACTACATAGGGCCTAAATTTTCCATGTGAGATACGTTGGCATCCTTTCAAGGCCCGACCCTTATCTTTTAAAATTTTCATGCTCCCCCTTTCATCCTACAAGTAAACGTGAAGATTAAATCAACAGACGTCAAATATATGAAGCAAGAAGACCTTAGATCAACGTGATTTAACCTTTCTAAGACAATGTCAAACTTAAACAAGAAAACTACAGCTTGATTAAATATTAGTTTCCCTTTACTCGTGGATTAAAATGTCCTCATACAAAACAACTTTGTGTGTTTAACTGTTCTCTATATAATATCCTGCATTGTGTATTCCGAACTCAAACTAACAAATTTGCCTTTGAGTTGTTTTCCTACACAGGTAATTACAAACTTGTCTGTGTCGATTAAACTGGATGATCATCCATACTTCACTCGATCTAAAGGGCCTGCAGATTCCTTTCCCGGACCAAGTTTAGACATGGGAAAAGTAGTAATGGGAGACAACAACGAAGATTTTAGTTTTACTGATGTTGTGGTGGCTCAACCCACCATAGAAGATCAGAACAAATTAATTATGCAGTTACTACAACAGATGGCAGAGATGAGGGTGGAGATGCAAAGGAGACAGGATCTGCCTCCACCAGGTTTTACTGCTAATACTGCTACTGATAAAAGGCCTCATCCATACATTCCCTCTTCAAACATGTATCCAGCTCAAGTTTCGCCATCTACTCTTGCTCAAAATCCCTCAATAATAGACTTGACTACACATAATTTTCAGTACGCCTCCGCCTCTTACAAGACTCCACCCCTCCTCAAAACAACAATTCCCAAATACCTCTACCTCCTCAAAATGCCCATCACCAAACCGCTCCACCACTGCCCAACCAGAATCAAAACAAAATCCAAAATGCATTACACCCCTAAATTTCTCACCACCACTAAAACATAAATATTAATCCCCGAACCTATCCGTGAAATTACCAAACTACCCAGAATGACTAAAGTCCCTCCGTAGCTCCACCTATGTCAAGAAAAAAGACCTTTGAAATTCAATTTCAAATGAGCAACATTTGAACGGTTCTAAGCTCGGTCATTAGGAGGAGCAGGAGGAGAGTGGAAGGCGAAACAAGAGGCCTCAAGAATAGACATAAAAGAGGAGATCGAAAGACCAATGAAGGAATTTCAGTGCATTCCTGACATCGCCGGTTTGAACTACAAGGACTTATGTATTCATCCAAATCTGGACCTCCCAAAAGGGTTCAAGATTCCAATGTTTGATACTTTAGGAGGAATGGGGAATCCCTTAATGCATCTAACGGCCTACTGTAGAAATGAAGTTGTTATGATGCAGCTTTTTATTCGATGTTTGAGTAGTGAAGCTTTTGAATGGTTTATATATCAGGTGACCAGAAACTGGCTCAGCTAGAATACTTTGTCTAAGGACTTCATCAAACAGTTCGCCTACAATGTAATGATCGTCCCTAATTGTTATACCTTAGAAAAGATGAATAAAAAATCCAACGAGAGCTATAGAGAGTTTTTGGACAGATGGCGCAAGGAGGTAGATAGAGTACGACCTCCTATGTCGAAACAATATATAGTTGAAGTGTTTGTGCGGGTGAAAAACGAGAGTTATAGAGAGATTATGTACAGATGGCGCAAGGTGGCAGCTATAGTACGACCTCCTATGTCCGAAAAAGAGATAGTTGAAGTGTTTGTGCGAGTGCCAGAGACCAAATAGTATGATAGAATCATGTTGCTCATTGAAGCAAAATTTAATGATATATTAAATGTTGGCGATACTATCGAAGATGGATTGGAAACCGGGAACATTTCCCGTGTTGCTTCATCGTACGGATAATTAGGTTTATTGAAGAAAAAAACAGAATATGTTTCTCTTGTCTCTTATGAGGGGATGAAGACCCCCAGAAGATCATCATCCTACTAAGGTCGTCTTCAACCTTCCCTGAATTCTTACAAGGCTTGCAATAGTAAGATGGTTATCAAAATACTCCTCCTCCAATTCACAAAAATACTACCTCCACATACCAAAATCCCCCTCCAAATTACAAAAATCCATCTCCCGTTTACCAAAGTTCTATCCTATTTTACAAAATTCCGTCCCCCATTTACCAAAATGTTGCTCCTAACTGCGCCAATGTGCAGTCAAACTACAAAGCACCTCCCCTTGTATACCAAAATACCACCAAAAACTACCAACCACCATCACCAAATTACGAAACAAATCTTTATTCAAGAAACCAAACTCCCCGTCTAAATACTTGAAATTATCAATAGATTCCTCCTCCACAACAAGACAACTATGTTCCTCCTCGACCCAGATTCGAGAAGAATCCCTATGAAATATTACTGTGCTCCCTGAAAGCCGAACTATGTTGTACAAGCGACTAGTTGTGGTTGGATACATTCACCCGGTGGGGCCCAAGGCGGTGGATACTAGTTCCAAATTCTACAAACCCGATAACCGGTGTGTGTATCACTCCAACAATGTTCGACATGATACTGAGGACTGTATCAACCTCAAATACAAGTTTCAAGATCTGATAGACTAAGAAGTGGTTTCAGTTGAAACAGTTGCACCCAATGTCAACACCAATCCTTTGGCAAATCATGGAGGCGTCAATATAAACATGATAGAGATGGAAGATTACTGGTGCATGACAAAGGCGATAACTTTGATTGTTCATAATGAGTTAGAAAGGGTTGTGGCCTTGCCGAGTGTTCAGGATAAAAAGGAGTTCGTGATCCTGACACCCGCAAAGGTTGTTACCTTAGTGCATTTGGAAACTCCTGCGAGGCCAAAGTTTGTGATTGAGACTGCTACCGCTCAGGGTATGACCCTATCTGGGAAGTGTTATACCAGAGTTGTCTTTTGGAGGACAGGAGAAGGATCAAGGGAAAAGGCTGATAAATGAGAGTGACGGGGCGGAATTCTAGAGAAAGATGCAGCCAAAGGACTATTTGATCATTATGAATCTATAGAAAACCCCGGCATAAATTTATATGTGGGCCCTATTGATTAGCTCCCAGATGCAGAGGAAGGCCTTGATGAAGGCGCTGGATGACAAATATGTGCCCGTGGGCACAAGTAGCAGATAATGTAGTGGCTATGATCAACCAAGTAATGCGAGGGCATCGGATTATCTTCTGTAACGAAGAGTTGCCTTGCATATCTCTGTCATATCTCATGAGGGTTCATAATCATGTCCTGCTAGATGATGGGTCCATTCTCAACAATTACCCGTTGTCGACTCTGAGGTAGTTAAGGTTTGAAATGGGAAAGCTGGAACAAAACCAAGTCAATGTAAGAGCCTTTTATGTTGTACAAAGAGACACATTGGGAGGAGTGAGTTTGGTCTTCCAAATGGGTCCAGTAGAGTTCAGCGCACAGTTTTAGGTTTTGGACATTGACACCAACTATAACCTTCTTTTGGAAAGGCCTTTCATCCACATCGTTTGGGTCGTGCCTTCTACTCTTCACTAGATGATGAAGCTCGTCTGGAAGGACCAAGAACTAGTTATTCATGGAGAAGGGAGCCACACCGGTAGGCAAGCGCCAATAATTGATGAAGTCACGCGAGGCAATGATTTCTACACAGTGGAACTTTGAAATGCCACCGGTGAGGATTTGGCTCCACAACATCCTATGCATACCTTGTAAAAGATGATCGCCATTGTGATACTGCATAATGTGTCGAACTATTTCTCGGATTGGGAAGGAATTCCCAAGAAATTATGAAGCCTATTCAAGTTCCCGTCAAAGGAGCGAGTTATGGTTTGGAGTACGTCCTCACAGATGATGAGGTGAAGATGAATAAGAGTGGTGATCAATCATTGGTTAGGCCAATCCCTCACATGTACCAATCATTTCCAATCCATGAGTATGCTAACCGTGAAGTCCTCGGGGAATGAATATGTGACCTTTTCGAAAAGATTGATGTTGTCATAGAGGACGAGGTTGAGCTAGCTGGTATCTGTGTTGCTGAGCCATGAGAGGAGCTGTTGAACTGAACTTCTACACCAATCTTGATTCCCCGATCATCTTGGTAGAAGGTCATTGTTTATGAATATTTTGAAATTGGTGGTGGTCTGGAGGAGGCCTGAGACCCATCATTTTGCTTTTCTTTAATTGTTCGAATTTTTAAAACTTCCCTGTGAGGTTTTAAAAAGGCAACATGACACTTCACCATGTCAAATGTTTGCATTGTTTTCTGATTTAAATGCAAGACTCTTTTATTGAAAACTTATTCATTTACTTATCAACTATATTTACTTTCCTAACTTTGTTTGTTTTTGATTTCAGCAATATCAATTTTAAACCTGTCAATATCATGCCATGTCACGAGCTGAACAAATAAAATGAGACAGGTGATAACAAGGGTGAAGAATACTAAGAGGAAAAAGAGGTAGTGGAATACGTCGCTGAGGAATTTGTACAGTTTGAAAATCAGCATAAGCCAAATTTGGAAGAAACAGAAACTGTTAATCTGGGAGACAAAGGTGTGTCAAAGAGGTCAAAATCAGTGTCCACTGGAATGAATCTTAAAGAAAGGATTTGATTTATTTGCTTACTGAATAGATTGATGTGTTCGTCTAGGAGGTCAACGATATGCTAGGGTTGAGTACCAATATAGTATTTCACAAGTTGCCGATAAATCCGGGTTTTAGTCCAGTGAAACAGAAGGCTCAAAAGTTAAAGACTCAGTTAAGTTTGAAGATCAAAGAAGGGATAACCAAACAAATTGAGTGTCGATTAGTGGAAGTGGTGCAATACCCGACTTGGTTGGACAATGTTGTTTCAGTCGCCAAAAAAGTTGGGAAGATCATAATTTTGTTGATTACAGGGATCTCAACAAAGAGAATCCGAAGGATAGTTTTCCATTGCCAAACATTTATTTTCTGATTGATAAATGTTCTAAGCATGAAATGCAATCATTTGTGAATTGTTACGCAGGTTATCATCAGATCCTAATAGACAAAGAAGATGCAGAAAAGACAACTTTTATGCCTTGGGGTGCATATCATTATAGGTTCATGTCATTTGGTCTCGAAAATGGTGGTGTTACTTATATGGGGGCTATGAAGACCATATTTCATTACATGATTCATAAGGAGATTGAGGTGTATGTAGTTGACGTCATAATCAAGTCCTGCAAGAGTTCAGACCACTTGAGACATTTAAAAATGTTCTTCAACCGTCTTTGTCAATATAAATTGAAATTAAATCTCGCTAAATGTGCTTTTGGATTGCCACCCGGCAAGTTGTTGGGATTTATATTCAGAATAAGGGGTATTGAGCTCGACCCTTCCAAGATTAAGAAATTCAAGAGTTAGATCCTCCAAAGACAAAGAAGGAAGTGATGAGTTTCTTAAGGAGGTCGAACTACATTAATCGATTCATAGCTCATTCAACTGTGGTGTGTGAGAAAGATGCTTTGACGAAGTGGACTGAAGAATGTCAAACTACTTTAGATGCCACCAAGAATTACTTGTCTAATCCAACGGTGCTGGTTCCTCCGCGTGAAGGGAGTCCATTGTTTCTATATTTTTCTGTCTCATACAACTCATTTGGATGCGTACTCTGTCAACATGATAAAATAGGGGAGAAAGAGCGAGCTATTTATTCCATAAGCAAGAAGTTCACTCCTTACATTCCCGTTAGACTCTTCTAGAAAGAATATGTTGTTCTTTGACTTGGATCGTCCAGAAACTAAGGTATTATTTATATTCTTATACTACATATCTCATTTCTAGAATAGACCCGCTGAAGTACATTCTCCAAAAGGCGATGCCGACCAGAAAATTAACAAAATGGCGAATGTTGTTTAGTGAATTTGATATTGTGTATGTGACCTAGAAGGAGATAAAAGCACAGACCATGGTTGATCATCTTACAGAAATCATGTTGATGAAGAGTATGAACCGCTCAAGACCTATTTCCACGATGAAGAAGTATCGTTTGTGGGTGAAGATATTTCTGAAGCATATCCGAGTTCGAGGTTATTCTTTAATGGAGCACCAAAACTCCAAGGAAGATGTATTGGGGCGGTCATAGTGTCAGAATCTGATCAACACTATCCTATGGGAGCTAAGCTCCAGTTTAATTGCCCGAACAACATGGCCGAATATAATTCTTGTATTCCTTGTTTGAAAATTTCCATCGACATGAATGTCAATGAGTTGCTGGTTGTTGGATTTTAGGTTCAAGGAGAATGGGCTGTGAAGAACCTGAAGATCACGCAATATATGCAATATATATAGAAGTTGTGAAGAAGATTTCTTATGATTGAAATTCGACATACTCCAAGAACACATAATGAGTAGGCTCATGCCCTCGCCTCTATCGCCTCAATGATCAAAAATCCTAATACTTATTATATTGATTCTCTAGATAAAGAGATAAGAGAGAATCCAGTACATTGTTCCCATGTTTAAGCAGAACTAGATGGTTCGCCATGGTATCTTGATATCAAGAAATATTTAGAGTATTGAACTTATTTTGAGGAAGCGAAGTCTAACAAGAAGAAATCAATACGTTTTTTGGCCCTCAATTTCTTTCTGAGTGGAGAAGTCCTTTATAGGAGGACTCCAAATTTAGGTCTTCACAGATGTGTCGATGTTATTGAAAGGTTTGAAGCTTATCGAACAGATACATGCTGAAGTTTGTGGCACGCACATGAATGGACTTATTTTAGCTAGGAATATCCTTCGAGACGGTTATTTTTGGATTACCATGGAACATATTGTTGCAATTTTGTGTAGAAATGCCATAAATGTCAAGAGCACGACGATTTAATTCGTGTGCCGCCTCACTAACTAAATGCCATTAGTTCACCTTTGCCATTGTAGAATGGGAAATGGATGTCATCGGTCCAATAGAGTCAGCCGCTTCTAATGGATTGTGAGAAGATATTCATGCATCGCGAGAAAATACTCATGCATCACAGAAAATCATGCATTGCGAGTTAGTATTCATGCATTATGGAAAATCATGCATCGCATTTTAATATTCTTGTATGGAGAAAAATATGAATTGCGAGTTGATATTCATGCATCGCAGAAAGTCATGCATTGTGAAAAATGTCATGCATTGCGAAAAAGAATTTGTGCATCACGACAGAAGGTAGAAAGAAATTATGTATCCCAGCAACATCACCTATAAATTTTATTTGACAAGAGTAGATGCCAATAGAATCATCAAAGACAACATCAAGAGAAATATCATCACACTACATTAGTTTTTATTTATTTCGACATCAAATGAAGATTATAATGCAAACATAAGACATAAGCTTTATTTTCATTATGCCAAACTGATGAAGTTAACGCCATATGTTGAAGAAGAGTAATTTAGTGTCAACACGGTAATAGACACTGTCTCCCATTTGAATTGCATTTTTATTCTAACGAGTTTTATCTCAGCTTTGGTCGAGAGCATCCGAAAGGATGAATTCTCCAAAAAAAAACACCACAGGTGCAAAGGACAGAAAAAAAGATGCAGCACAACGTTGAACTTTTTCTTAGTAGCAAACTGGGACATAGTCCAAAGAGGAGTGTCAAACTCTCAGGACGCAAGCAGAGGAGCGACTTCCACCACAATCAAACCACACCCCTATCGGAAGGCATATGGGTTTTTCTTTAGATTTCTGGGTTTCAGTCTGGCATCCGGAAATTTTGGTAGTTTCCAGAAGCAAGTTTTCAATCTGAATGACAATACGCCAAGAGTTCCGTAAATTATGTCCGTGGAAATTTTTAATTATGGGTGTGAAGCGCGCCACATTCATGGCTAAGAGGTTACTAGCCTCATTTTCATACTCGTTGTATTTGTCACTTATCCAGAAACAAAGGTTATCTAACATAATAGATTTCCTTTTCAGTCGATCGAGACGAACTTTAAAAAACCTTATTCCTAAGTTTAAGGATATGTAGGCGGGCTTAATGTTGAAAACTCGGCTGTATTCCAACATTCGATCTTTAATGTTCTCGAGCATCTTGATCCCTTCATAATTCCCTATCGGAATGTCTTTAGTATTCTTTTAAAATCGTGCGTTGAATTAAGCGTACATAATTACAAAGAGGTCTGAATTCTCATAAATCTTGAGATATGTAGGAAGCCCTTTCTCAAGGTTTGGTCAGAATTCTTAAAATTCATGCCAAGCCCCTTTTTCTAGAAATGAATATGTGGTCGGTCAAAATTGGTTTGGTCAATTTCATTTTCTTTGAATTTCTTGCATCAATACGAGTCAAACGAGAAATAGTTGTTGACACCGAATTTTGATCATCGATGATATGAATTAATTAGCGAGTTTCTTAATTCTAAGAGATTTTGGAATAACTAGTTTTATAAGGTTTAAAGTGTTTTCTAAATTATTTTACATTTATATTATAACTTTTATAATTTTTAGATAATATATATGTTTTCCGTAATTATGTATAGGATTAGTTTATTTCATGAATTTTCAAAAATCGACTCAAAATATTTTGTTTTAGAGGAATATGTAATTAATTATTTAGTTTTGTAATAGCTTATATTTCAAATTATTTAGTTTATAATTAATTTGATTATTTTATTTTGTTGGAATCAAGAAACTCATTAGTTAATTATATAAATTTGTCTTACTTAATTTATTCATATCTGGATTCCTTAAACCAATATTTTATAACAAATCATATTGGCCCTTTTGCTATCAGTGGCCATTTTTTCAGTATTCCCAATCTTTAGCATTTGACAGTCCATCCAATTTTCTCCCCTTCCAAAATAAGCCTAATTCCCAGACTTAAGCTTCAATTCAAACCCCCCGCAACCCTTTATTCCCTTAAACCCGATCTACATTGAATTTTTCCCAAAAAAGAAGAACCCACCAACCAAATTTCTTGACCCATTTCCCTTTTCTCGACCCGACCAACCATTTTTATTCTTCCAACTCGCATTGGAGTCTCACGCGCGATGAGAGCTCAGAGAACGCAGCTCCAGAAATGAATAACGAGTTTGATGCGACCCAACTCTCATGGATAATCTCATCTTCCTCGATTGTATGAGGGAACAGGTAAAGCGCCTGCGTTTCTTTCTTTTCCAGTTATGTCTCTCGTCCTTGTGGATGCGAGATCGCGCCACGTGGCTCCCTAAGGACGGGAGATCAATCCTAGACATTCATCCCTTTTTCCTCTTCAGAAATAGAGTTAAAATTTCATCAAAAGCTATTGATTCCGATTTGGTGCAAGGGTTATGATTTTCAAATTTTGAATGGGATGAACGGTTGAACCGACCTTTCACAAGAAATTGGGAACCCTAATTTCCCCCAATTTAATCTCCTCTTTGTTCATTGTGAAGGGAAGGGGGGCAACTTACTTCGTTTAAAGGTTTAGGCTAAATTTCTTTCATTTGGAGTTTGAAAAGAAATCACTGGAAAAGAGAATATAGAGAAAGCTGGAAAAAAATCCGACTAAAATTTATGGATAGGAGGATCAGATTTTTGGGTTTAGAGACTTTTAGAGTGTGAGAATCTTTGGGGAATTTGAGCGCAAAAGAAATTGGGAAAGATTGAATTCTTTTTTCTTCTGATATGAATAGAACATTAATAGAAAATAGTGATTAAAAAAATACATGTATCTAAATTGAACATAAGAGAGAATTGATTCTAGTCCGAACTCCGTTTCATTGCTTTCGCTTGCCATAACACTGTTCGAGCTTGAGATTCTGTTTATTCTCACTACACCATTTTAGGCCTACGGCTACACTAAATCTGAGCAACGCTTGAAAAGTGTTGCCTAAAATATTTTTGGGAACACTTTTTAAATGTAGCCTAATTTTTTAACTTTTCGCAACAATAATATTGGCAACACTTATAAAGTGTACCATTTAATGATATAGACTACACTTTATAAGCGTTGTCATAGTATGAAATAAATGGCAACAATTATGTATATATATGGCCACACTTTTAAAGGGTCCTATTTTTATAATTGTAAAAACAACACTATAGAAGTGTTGCCTATAGTTTCCCTCAAACATTTTCAAATATTTAACTAAAATATTTGATTCCCTCCCACATTTTCAACTCCCCCTCCCATTATTTTTGGAAAAAGCTGAAGAGTAGAACACAACGCAGGTTCTTTCCTATATGAAAAAGCACACAATTTTTCTTCTCCAAAACTTTAAATCGAAGAGTAGAAGATGGAGATCGAAGAGAGGACGTTGAAGACTGAAGAGAAGAGCTGAAGATTGAAGAACTGAAGCTTAAAACAAATTTCATCAAGCGTAAGAAAATTGGAGAGCTGAAGAAGGCTCGAAGAAGAAAATTGGAGAGCTGAAGAAGAATCGAAGAGCACTGCGATTTCTCAGAACATGAACTGAAGAAGACGATTTTCGTCTCAGCTTCGTTGTTCAAGATTGGAGAGCTGAAGAAGACGATTTTGTTAAAAGATTTCTGGGTAAACTGCTATTCCATCAGATTTCCTTTAGAAAATTGAAAGAAAATGCTTCAAAAATTTGTTTATAGGAAATCTGTCAAAACACGGCTGGGTCGACGGACCTCGCGATGGGACGTCGTGGTCACGAAGAGCCGTCGTGGACCTCGCGACGGGCCGCCGTGGACCTCGCAACGGGCCGTCGTAGTCATGAGAGGCCGTCGTGGTCATGACTGGCCGTGGTATTGACGTTGAGAATAACCTTATCTTTGAAAATCTACTTATATTTGAACCATTCTAAAGTACCTTGTAAAGATAGAGCATTTTCTACTTATATCACCTTCTCGGCATTTAGTATTGACTTGTTTCATGCCACTTTGGATAGAAGATTACTTGGATGTGGCTATCATGTTCCAGTAAGTGTTATTACATTTGTATTTTAATTAGAACTACGCAGACTTGTACTACTTTGTGATTCTCCTTACATCTACATAATATGTATTTTTCTTGATAAGTTGACCTAATGTATGTTTTTGCTGTGAATCCGAGATTATGTCTTGAGTTCTCTATGACTAGATCTTTTATATTGTGTTTGTATGTGATGGGATTTAATCGAATTATTATCCAACTCCATCATTCTTAATTGTAAACTCATTTTTTTGATACTTTGTGATTTTCTTTAGTGAATTCTATGTCCCAAAAGTTTGTGGAACTGTGATACTTGATCTTTCCTTGAACAATTATCATGTTATTATTTGTAATACCCATGAACTGTGATACTAAATGATAGATTTATGTTCTGGTGAAAATGTTTTTACCATTATAAAAAAAAATATAAGTACATAACAACAGTACTATCATGGAGCATGGACCGTCGTGGTCATGACGGGCCGTCGTGGTCATCCGTCGTGGTCATGACGGGCCGTCGTGGACTCCGTCGTCCCATACTTGCAAGTTTCTTCTGCTACTTCTCTGATCTTCATGACGAACATGCAGGACGGACCGTCATGGCTACGACGGTCCGTCACGCTTTCCGTTACAGCTGAAATTTCAAATTGATTAATTGTTAAGTTTCTTAATTTTGTGTTCTTTCTTGATGGAACAGATTTGTTTACTAGAGGAATTGATATTCAAGCAGTTAACGTTGTTATCAATTCTGATTTTCCTAAGAACTCAGAAACGTATTTGCACAGGGTATGTATAACAGATCTTTGATCTTGCTTATTGACTTATATATTGTTTTTGCTATTTCATCATTGGTAATTTATTGTTAGTGGCTTTGGTTTGAATTGAGCTAAGGTTTTGTTTCTCTTGACCACTATTCATCTTGCTTGTTTGAACATCAAAAGATGCAATCTAATTTTCTGTAACTGCTGGATTTCTTGCCTCTCTATATTGTTGCAATCTGAACTTCTTACCTCTTCTATATAACTGCCAATATCTTATTTGTGTAGGGAAATGGAGGTGATCAAATTTGAAGTGGATGATGAAGAGTTTTTGAACTATTGTAAAAGTTTAAATACATATTTGATTTATTGTGTACACATTTAGAATATTGATTTATAAGTATGGGTATGTACACAACACATACTATCTTTTGGTTGTACATGAAATATTTCTCGAAGTTTATTTGAAATATATAGCTTCAATTTAATGATTAATTAGTTCATTTTGTGTTTTAGGTCACTTGTATGTATGTAAATATATTATATATATTTGTGCTACATGTAGGCTTATAAATGTTGAAGTTACACTTTGTAAGTGTTGCTCTAGGTAGGTAAAAAGTTACACTTTGAAAGTGTTGCAATAGATGACCAATAAAAGGCAACACTTTTTAAGTGTGACCAATAAATCTGAAAAGGCAACGCTTTTAAGTGTAGTCTAACAAAAAATAGGTGTTGCTAATGCACATCTTCATAGCGTGACCTTATACCTATTTGGCTACGCTTTATAAGTGTTGCCAAAGATGGCAACATTTAAAAAGTGTTGCCTAATGTCAAAGGTTACGCTTCTTTTGGGCAGCCCCTAAAAAGTGTTGCTGAATGTCCAAAAGTGTAGCCTTTTATCAAAGGCCACACTTGTTGCTAGTTTAGGCTACACTTACGTGGTGTTGCTGTAGGCCGAAACTGGTGTAGTGTCTTCCACATGTACCTTGTGTTTTGATTCGTATCTATGGTTGTGTGGTAGAAGTCGTCTCCAGAATTCTTAGTTGTCTTTGTTTCGCTGTACCACCAAAGTTAATTCTTCTCCGATAGCTTCTCTCTTCCTCTATTTTTTGTTTGTTAATGTCAAAAAAAAAATCACTGCTTTGCTGGGTCTTTCTGTGATCTCATTTTGCTTATTTTGAGTATGAGTATTTATACTTTGTTGTCTTCGCTATTTGGGTTTTCGTAGACTAATGTGATATCCTTGTCTCATTTCTAATTAGAGATAAAAATTTTGTGGTGTTGTTTTAATTTTTACCTTTTGTTTTGTTTTGTTGTTTTGAAATACGTGTTGATTTTTGCCTTGCTCTTATTCCTAATGTGGTTTCATCCTCCTTTGATCACATATGTTGTTACTGATTCTACTGTTTCTTTTATTATATTTATTTACTAAAATTGCATAAAATTTCTTCAGAACAAGGTGTTCCATTATAATATCTTAATACCTTTATTTTTATAGATTTGTGTGAATTATGTTTGAAAATCAAATGCTTATGATTTGGTATTCTGTTTAGTGTTTAGAAGATAATTACATCATATCTAAAAAATATTTAGTTTCTAACTGTGGAAAGGCTGAATTTAACTAAGAGAGTGTGGCATTATTGATGGATTTTGCATTTGGGTCATTATTATTGAGGTGGGTTGATAGTGTCTTCTTGTAATCTTAAAGGCTCGGTTTTCCTCTAATGAAAAAAAAAGAAGAGATTTTCCCATTTTATAAAATTCATGATCGACGTGAGTTTGGCCACACTTTCTGTTAAAACAATAGGCGGTTGCATTATTCTTAGGCCTGTAATTTAGTTATTTATTCCCATATTTCGAGTGTGTAAGATTGCCAGGTATGCATTCCAATCTAATTGGTTACCTCTATTTGTATTGAAAACGCTACCCTAAAATAAGTCTTCATTGTTTTATCTAGTTTGACCTTTATTCCAATTTTGATAGGATCAGTGTGCATATTTTTTTTTAAATACATGACTTGGATTCCATATTCTTTCACTTCTTTATTCATATAATTTGGTTTTGACTATTTTTATCTCTGTCCAGTATCATGCCTTTGTCTCATTTTGTTGCATATTAGTTATTATTTATGTTCTTCAGTATTTCATCAAATTATTGCCCGTATTGATGTTAATTTTTGTTATCTTTATTGCATACAGTTTGTCCGAGTTCGACAAAGACCTTATCATACCTTATGCCTCGAGATTCATAAAGTTTCGGCTTACCTCCATAGAGTCAAGGATGACATACAAATCATGGAGTTGAAAATTTTGGACCGAGATTCAGTTTTTCCCAAAATTTAGTATTTTGTTACCTTTGGTCCTAAGACCTTGTCGTCTTTAAGTTATTTACCATTGTTTGATTATTTTAGGACTACTACAATGATAAGTAGGTTAAAAACCCAAAACGAAATGAGTCCAAATAGCGGTCAAGGCGAACAGAAACCGGATTTATACCCTACTCTCTCTCTCCCTCTCTTTTAATTTATCTCTTATTTATTCATTTATTGATGTTATTCCTAGGGTTAAAATTTAAACTCCCCATAAGACGCTATCTCATTTTAACGATTCAACCAAATCAAATGAAAATTTAAAAAAGTTCAAAAAATAATAAATTTTGCAAGTTAGATATCTGACTTAGATATTAAATTACTCGTTTCAAGCAACTCCAAATAAATTTCATCTCAAAATTAATTCATTGTTTCAGCCAAATAAGTAAGTTGTCGGATAATCACGAGTTAGGGAATATTTTAGGTGCCTCAAAATCTTCCTAAAATATAAATGGGAATCCTCGAACCCCTATTAAAGTTTTCTTAATGTTTTCCTGTTTAAACCTATTCGAAAACTAAGTTTTCTCGATTTTTCTATAATAATCAAGTGGCGACTCTAAACGACTCAAAAACTTATAAAAAATATTTTTCAAAATAAAACAGTTTCGATATACTACAAACCGTAAATGTAATGAAATTAGTACAAATGAACCATGTGAAATGGAAAGGTGGAGAATAGATGATGGAAAATAGATAAATATATTATTATGCAAGAAGGGTGTTTCTCACTCTTTCGATTTTTTACGGTCTGGAAATCAGCATGTTGTCGATTAGACCTTGATGAATGTCGTCGTATGTGATGCCGATCGGCTAACAAATGCAAGCTATCGACGATACAGGTTAGCACGTCCGATGTGGACTAACCAAAGTGTTCATGCCACAGGGGATGCGTCTAGGCCATATCAGGCGTTGGTAAATTGATGTCTGAAGGTTATGGACGATACTGGCAGGCCACGTCCGACGTCAGCAGACAAATGTATGCAGGATACAGACGATGCTGGTGGAGCCACATCCGACGTTGGCTGACCGATGTGTGCAAACTACAAAGGATAGGTGAATTCCACATCCGACATCTGCAGCACGTTGTGTGCAAGACAAAGGCAACACAAGCAGGCCACATCTGACGTCAGCTGGCCATTCTATGCAGGACAAAGGTGAAGAAGGAAGGCCACGTCTGACGTTGGTTGACCATTGTGTTCAAGCCAAAGGCTATGCTGGAAGGCCACGCCCGACATCGGTTGAGTGTTAAGCAGGCAAAAGGCGATGGGGGCAAGAAACGCCTCATTTCACATGACCATTTTTTGTAGGCCAAGGGCAATGCGCGCACTCCATGCACGACGATGGTTGAGCGAATTGTGAAAGATTTGGTTTATGGTGCATTTCATTGGCCAACATTACTTGTCAGATACGCACATAACAAGTTAGACGCATGAAGACCTTGGCTGATATAGCTTTCTGTTGGCCGACATCGCCTAGCTGATGCATGCATATAATGATCGATGTCGCCCAGTCGATGCGCTCACGCCACTCCTAATGCATGTAGGCCTTGAGGAATATTTCCTTTCACTGGCTGACATCGCCTGCACGATGAGCACAGGCTAACAACGATAATTCCTTCCTACGTCCAACATCGGCTGACCATGTCCAAAGGCGATGTTGGCACACCACGTCGGACGTCGACTGACCCTTTTGTGCAGACCAAAGGTCATACAGGAAGACCACGTCCGACGTTAGATGAAAATTATGTGTAATCCAAAAGCGATGTAGGCAGGCCACGCTAGTACTGGCCAAATGTGATTGGGGCAGGCAACGCTCGATGTCGCTTGATCGACATTGCTTATAGATGCACACATGCCACGTCTATACATGCAATCCTTTGATGATGGCGCATGCCATTGGTCGACAGCACTTGTCAGATATACTTATTCTATATATGTGCATTAAGGCCTTGGCTCTAGCCGCATGACACTAGCCGACATCGCCTACCAGATGTGCACATGACACGTTAGATCGTACATACCTTAGATGATTATTCTTGCTATTGTTCGAACTTTGTAGAATGATGTGTCTTGGATATGGACAATATTGGCAGGCCACATCTAATGTCGTCAAATTGATGTGTGCACCTTATGGATGATGTTGTCAAGCCACGTTCTATGTTGGTAGACCGATGTATGTAAGCTGCGGACGATGTTGGCAGCCCACATCTAACATAAACTAACCTTAGTGTGTAGGCCAATGGAAATGTGGGTAGACTACGTCTAAAGTCGGTTGACCATATTTTGTCAAGGAACGCCCGACAATTGTTTACCATGGTGTGCAGGGCAAACATGATATTGTCATGCGACACAAGCCCGACGGCGACTGACCATTGCGTACAGGCCAAGGGCGATGTGGGCAGTCCAGGTCACACAATGACTAAGCGAAGTGCACAAACCATGGCCGATGCAGGTAGTCCATGATCAACATCAGCTGAGCGATGTGCACCAGAAACGACCGATGCGGGCAGACCATGAACAATATCGCCTGACCGATGCCGCTTGCGGTTGGCCAGCGTCGCTTTCCCAAAGCGCATAGGCCTTGGTTTATGCTACCAGCCGTTTTCCAACGCTGAGGTTGGTCAGTGAATGCGCACACGCCCTGCGTCATGCTTGCAGTCCTTGCCTGAGGTGCCTGTCGTTAGTCGATGTTTTTTGTCTAACCCGCACTGGCTACAGATAATGCTACTTGCTGTTGGCCGACATTGATGTCGCTTGATAGATGTACATATTGCACGTCTGATCCATGAAGACGTCAGTTAACGTCGCCTATAATCAGCCAACATCACTTGCTAGATTTACACATTCCAAGTATGATGCATTCAGGCCTTAGTTGAGGCCACGTGCAGTTCGTCGACGCCGCTTTCCAGATGCCCACATGCCACATACAATATATGGACCACTTGGAGTTCTTGATTCTATGACACGAATTCTGACTTAGAGAAGTAGACATCATTTTCTCAAGAGATTCATAGCGAATATGTACAACCCAAGTATGCACGTATTAAGGTACAAACACACATTAGCTTCCACAAAAAACTTTTTTATACATAAAAAATAGTTTTCAACATTTTTTTTATTTTTTTCGTTTAATGCCCAAAATAAGTAGTTGATTAATAAAAAATAATTTAAATATAAATATATAAAAATAATGCAAAAAATTCACAAATAAATTTAATTATCTTAAATTCATCATTTTAATTCATTTTGTAATTTTTATTTTTGTTCGGTAAATCTCAAAAATGAGTAATTGATGAACAAAAAATAGGGAAATATGAAAAGATATTAAAATAACTCCAAAAATTCACAAATAAATATACTAAGCTTAAATTAAAATTTTTTATCAGTTTTTTAAATTTTTATTTTTGTTCTTAAATCCAGACGTAGGTAAGTCAAGAATAAAAAATAGGAAAACTATGAAAAAAGCATATAATTAACGCCAATAGTTCGCAAATAAACATAGTAGCTTTAATTTATCAATTTCAATAACATTTTGAGTTTTTATTCTTGTTCGGTAAATCCCTAAAATAGGGAATTCCTCAATAAAAGAATAGGATAAATATAAAATTTATGCCAACGAGTCACAAATAAATATAGTAACCTCAAACTAAACAATTTCAACAGTTTTTTTAAAAATATTATTTTTGTTCAGTAAATCTCGAGAATAGGTAATTCTTGAAAAAATAATAGTAAAAATATTTAAGATATATAAAATTAATGCCAAAATTGTTTTTAAAAAATATAGTAACCTTAAATTCAACAATTTTTTCAAAATTTTTATTTTTGTTCGCTAGATCCCAAAAATGGGTAATTAATTACTAAAAAAAATTTTAAAAAAAATTAACTCTAAAAATTAACATATATATGTAGTAATGTAAAATTCAAATTTCTCAACAATTTTTTAAACTATTTTGTTCGTGTATCCCAAAAATGGGTAATTAATTTGCAGGCCTCAGGGGATTCGACTAGGCCATGTTATGCGTCGGCAAACAGATGTGTGAAGGTTATGGACGATGATGGCAGGCCACGTCCGACGTTAGTAGACCAATGTTTGCAGGATACAGAAAATGCTTGTAAAGCCAAATCTGACGTTGGTTGATCCATGTGTGCAGGCTACAATGGTTAGGTCCAACCCACATTCGATGTCAGCTGCCCATTGTGTACAGGCCAAAGGCGATGCTGGCAGGCAACATACAACGTCGTCTAGACATCCTATGCAGGACAAAGTTGAAGCAGGAAGTCCACGTCTGACATCAATTGACCATTGTGTGCAAGCCAAAGGCTATGCTGGAAGTCCACGCCCGACATCGGCTGACTATTGTGTTGGCAAAAGGCAATGAGGGCTAAAAATGCCTATTGTCGCATGACCATTTTTTGGAGGCTAAAGGCGATACATGCATTCCATGCACGACGACGGCTAAGTGATGTGTGCAGGACTTTTTTGATGTTGCATTTCATTGGCCAACGTTACTTGTTAGATGCACACATGACATGTTAGATGCATGAAGACCTTGGCTGGTGTAGCCTTCTGTTGGACATCACCTACCTGATGCATGCAGGTAATGATCGATGTTGCCTAGTCGATGCACACACACAACGACGACTCCGTGTAGTCGTTGGAGAATTTTTCTTTTCATTAGCCGACGTTGCTTGCCTGATGAGCACAGGCTAAGAAAAATGATGCCTTTGTATGTCCAATAACGGCCGACCATTTTTTGCACTCCAAAGGCAATGCTGGCGGACCACGTCCGACATCGACTGACCATTATGTGCAGTGCAAAGGTGATGCGAGCAGACAACATCCGATGTCGGCTGACCATTTTTTGTAGTTAAAAGGCGATATCGGCATCCCACACCAGACGTCAGCTGACCATATTATGCTACTCAAAGGTGATGGGGGCAGGCAACACTTGATGTCTCTTGACCAACATCGCTTCCTATATGAGCACATTCCACATCCGTGCATGAAGGTTTTGCTTGATACCACATTTCATCGGCCGACATCGCTTGTAAAATATGTGCAGTCCATGTTTGTGTGTGCAGGACTTGTCTCTAGCCTATGCCATTGTCCCTCCTCTCTTGTCATGTTCACATGCCACGTATTGTATGTGAAGGCTACATACAATGAAAGTAGGACTCATCCGACGTCGACATAGAAATTTGTGCAGCCTACAATGATGTTGGCAATTCACGTTAGATGCCGATGTGTGTAGGATATGGAACATGCTATAAGGGAACGTTCGACGTCGACATATCGATTCGTGTAGGATGTGGAATTTCCTTGTATCCCACATCTGATATCACTTGAGCGTTGTATGAAGGAAAAAGGACATGCAGGCAGACCACGTCCGACATTGACTCACCATTATGGGCAAGCCAAAGGCGATGTGGGTAGGCCACGCCTGACGTCGAGTGACTATTGTGTGCTGGCCAAAAGCGATGCGGGCAGGAAACATGATGTGGGTTGACCAATGTGTGCAGGACAAAAGCAATGTGTACAGTCCACGCCCGGCAATGGCTGAACGATGTGCACAAGCCACAACCGATATGGGCAGTCCACAAATGACATCGGTTGAGTAATGAATATGCTAAGGCCGATGGAGGTACACCACGTCCAATGCCAACTGGAATTCTTGTGTAGGATAAGGGCGATGGGGGAAGACCAAGCCTGACAATCGATCAGTAATGTGTACAGGTCAGGATTAACCAATGCTGCCAGTCCACGCCTGACGTCGGCTAAGTGATGTGAGTAAGCCATGGCTGATGCGGAAAACCATGACCAATGTTGCATGGCTGATGCCTCTTTTTGTTTGCTAAAGCGCTTCCCCGAAGCACACATGCCTTAGTTGATGTTGCCTGTCATTGGCCGACGCCAATGTTGCCCTGTCGATGCGCATAGGCAACGACTAATGCGTCAAGCCCTTGGCTGATGCTTCCTTCTATTGGCGAACGTCGGTTGCACGAAGCGCACAAGCCTTGCTTGATGTTGCTTAATGTTGGACTATGCAAATGTCGCCAGCCGATGCACACATGCCACGACCAATGTCAGCAAACCTTGGCTGATAATGCATTTTATTAGCCAACATTGCTTGTTGAATGCACAAATGCCATCTTAGATGCGTAAAACCTTGGCTACTACAGCCTATTGTTTGACGACATCACCTGGCCTATATATGTAGGCCACGATCGATGTCGCTTAATCGATGCACACACACCACGACTAATGCATGCATGCCTTGGTTGTTTCCTCTTGCCATTGGCCATTGTCGCTTGTAAGATGCGCACAAGCCACAACCGATGCGCTCATACCACGACTTAAGTCGCACAACTGATGTACACCCAACACGGATGACGCGTGCAGTTCTTGGCTTATGATGAATGTCCTTCGCAGACGTTACCTGACACATGCACACATGCCATTCCGTGCATGTAGGGCTTCGTTGATGCTGCATTCTATTGTTTGTCATCGTTTGCTACATAAGAACATTCCATGTCCGTGCGTGCAGGATTTGGCTGAAGCCGCATGCCATTGGCCGACATTGCTTTCCAATTGCGCATATACCACATCAGATGCATGAAGACCTAGGATGATTCCTCTTGCCATTGGCCAACATATGCAGACCGATGTGTGTATCCTAAAGAAGATGTTGGCAGGGCACATCTGACGTTGCAAGACCGGTTTGTGCAAGGTATGAATAATGTTGGCACGCGACGTTTGACGGCGTCAAAAATATGTGTCCATGCAAAAAATAGTGTTGTCAGGCCACGTTTGACGTCAGCAGATCGATGTGTTTATGCTGCGAATGATGATGTCAACCCACGTCCAACCTCGACTGACCGTTTTATGCATGCCAAAGGCGATACAGGCAGACAACGTTCGACGTTGGCTGACCATTTGATGTAGCACAAAGGAGATGTGGGCAGACCTTGCCCGACGTTGTTTTACCATTATGTGCTGGCAAAAGGCGATGTAGGAAGGCAATGTTCCACGTCATTTGAACGTTTTATTCAGGCCAAGGGTGATGCGGATTGTCAATGCTCGAAAATGATTGAGAGATGTGCACAAGCCATAGCGGATGCCTGCGGTCCACGACCAACGTTGGGTGAGTAATGTGTACAAGCCACAAATTATACAAGCGGCCCATGACCAATGTCGCCTGGCCGATGCCGCTTGTTGTTAACCGACGTTGCTTTCCTGAAGCGCAGAAGCCTTGGCTAATGTTATTTGCCATTTCGTAACGCTGATATAGCCATAATGATGCGCACACGCAATAGCTCATGCTGCAGGCGCTGTCTGATGCTTTCTATCGTTGGCCTACATTGATTTCACGATGTGCACTTTCTGTGGACGATGCTTGACCCACTCGGAGCTCTTAATTTCATGGCGTTTATTTTGACATTGAGGAGTGGACATCATTTTTTTTATAAAGATTCATAATGAACATGAATAACCCAATTATGCACGTTCTAAGGTACAAACACAAATTATCTACCATGATGATCTTTTTAATATATAAAAAATAGTATTCAAAATTTTTTTTTTCTGTTAATCATGAAAATGAGTAATTGATTAATAAAACGTTGGGAAAATATGAAAAAATATATATATAATTAAAGCCTAAAATTCATAAATAAATATTGTAACCTTAAATTTGATAATTTTAACAATTGTTTTTCGGTAAATCCTAAAAATAAGCAAATGATGCATAAAAACATGAAATGTATGAATAAAATATAAAACTAACACCAAAAATTAATAAATAAATATAGTAACCTTAAATTCCACAATTTTTTATTTTTTTTTGTTTGGTAAATCTTTAATATGTGTAATATATGAATAAATATAGGGAAAATATTAAAAAATGTAAAATTAATGCCAAAATTCACAATAAATATAGTAAACTTAAATTCATTTATTTCAACAATTTTTGTTTTTTTTGTTTTTGTTTGGCAAATCTCATAAATGAGTAATTCATTAAATAAAAAGGAAAAATATGTAGGAAAAAATATTTTTAACGCCAAAAATTCACAAATAGTGGTAATCTTATATTCAACAATTTCAACAATTTGTTTTAGTTTTTATTTTTGTTTTGGTATATTTTGAAAATGAATAATTAATTAATAAAAAATAAGAAAAACATGAAAAAGAAAATAAAATTAACCCCAAAAATTCAAAAGTGTGCAGGCCACAGACGATGCGTCCTGGCAACGTCAGACCGAACTTTGAAGGCTACAGATGATGCTGGAAGGCAACTCCGACATCGTCAAACCACTATGTGGAGGCAAAAGACGATGCAGACAGGCCACGTCTGACGTTGGCTGATCGATGTGTGCAGGCCACAGATGATAGGTGTAGCCTACGTCCACGTCGATTGATCATTTTGTGCAAACTAAGTCAAAGCGGGCACGCCACTTTTGACGTCGGATGGCCATTGTGTGCAGGCCAAAGGCGATGTAGAAAGGCCATGTTCCAAAGTGTCTAACCACTATGTCCAAGCCAAAGGCAATGCGGGAAGTCCATGAATGACGTCGGGTCACCGTTATCTAGGACAAAGGAGAAGGGGGTAGGTAATGCCCGATGTCACCTTACCATTATTTGAAGGCCATAGGCACTGCAAACACTCCACGACTGAGGATGACTGCGAGATGTGCACAAGCAATGGCCGATACGGGCGATCCATGGCCGACATCGGTTAAGCAATAAAAAGGCTACGGCCAATGGGGGCAGCCCATGTTCCAAATCACCTGGTAATTATGTGAAGGCAAAGGGAAATGTGGGAAGTCCAAGCATGACTGGCAACTGAGTGATTTGCAGAGTACACGACCGATGTGGCCGGTCCACGCACAACGTTAGTTGAGTGTTGTAAACCACCAATGTGGCTTGGTCGATGTTGTTTGCCTTTGGATGATGTCGCTTGGACAGAGAATATAGGCCTTGGGTGATGTTGCCTGTCTTTGGCTGACGTATGTCGCCCTACTGATGGGAACATGCCACAACTGATGTATGCTGACCTTCTTTGATGATGCATGTCGTTGCCTAACGTCGCTTGCCCGATGTGCACAGGCCTTGGCTGATGTTGTCTGACATTGGCCAATGCAAATGTCGCCCAGCCAATGAACACACACCATGATTGATGCATGCAGCCCTTGGCTTCTTCTGCATTTCATTGGACAACGTCGCTTTCCAGATGCGAACATGCCATGCCAGATGTGTTTCTGCCTTGGCTGGTGCTGCCTATCGTTGGCCAACATCGCTTGCCCGAAGTGCGCAAGACTTGGCTAATGTACTAGGCCTCGATCAATGTCACCACATGTGATGTCGTTTGACTATGAAGTGCAAGCCACGAACAATGCGGGTATGTACGTACAACGTCAGCTGAACAATGTGTGAAGGCCATAGGTGATGTATCCAAGCCATATCTTCAATCGATAGACAAATTTATGCAGGCTACGGATGATGCCGGTAGGCCAGGTTTGACATCAATTGAACGATGTGTGTAGGTTACGAATGATTCTAGAAGGCCACGTCTGATGTTGCATGACCGATATGTGCAGGCGACAGACGATACGTGCAGCCCACGTCTAACATCGACTGACCCTTGTGTGCACGCCAAAGGAGATTCAGGTAGGCCACATTCGACGTCGACTGGACATTGAGTGCAAGACAAGGCCGATATGGGAAGGCCACGTCCGACATTGATTGCAAATTGTGTTGAGTCCAAGACCAATGTCTCCTAGTCGAAGTGCACACAACATAGATGATACATGCAGACCTTAAAAGATGATTCCGACTATTGGTCGATATTGCTTGACTGATGTGCGCAGACCACGACCGATGTCGCCGAATCGATGCACACATGGCACGACTTATGTGTGCAGGCGTTGGATGTTGCTACATGTCGTTCGCAGAAGTGCACTAGCCACAAATGATATTGCCTAGCAGATGTGCTCAGACCAGGACTGAAGTCGCCCAGCTGATGTGCACACAACATGACTGATGTGTGCAGGCCTTCGTTGATGTTGCATTCAGTTGGCCGACGTCGCATGCCAAATGGGCACGTTCCACGTTCATTCATGCGGCCCTTGGTTGATGTCGCACCATTGGCCTACATCACTTTCCAATATGCACATTCCATGTCCATATGTGCTAGCCTTGGATGAAGTTGCATGCCATTTGCTGACGTCGCTTGCCAGATTTGCAGTGCTACACCATATGTGTGCAGGCCTTTGCAAATGCTTCATCTCGTGTGCAGACATATGCAGAACTATACATGCGGAATACTGAAGATGTTGGCAGGCCACATCCAACGTCGGCAATCCGATATGTGAATGATACAATCGATACTTGCAATCCACATTTGACATCGGTAGACAGATGTGTGCAGGACAAAAACAATGTTATCAGGCCACATTCGATGTCGCCAGAGTGATGTGTGTAGGCTACGGATGATAATGGCAGCCCATGTCTGACGTAAACTAACATTTATGTGCAGGCCAATGGCAATGCGGGCAGACCACGTCTAACGTCTGATGACCATATTGTGCAAGCAACCACCGATGTTTGTTTATAGTGTGCAGGTCAAAGGCGATGTTGGAATGCGACACACGCCCGACATCGACTGACCATTAAGTTAAGGGCAAGGGCGATGCGGGCAGTCCATTCCCGATAATGACTAAGCGATGTGCACAAGCCAAGGCTGACGCCGACAGTCCATGATCAACATCGGGTTATCGATGTGCACTGGCAATGACCGATGCGGGAGGACCATGCGCATCGACGATACCTCTTACGGTTGGCCGCCGTTTCTTGCCCGAAGTGCACATGCCTTTTCTTATGCTACCTGCCGTTTTCCAATGATGAGGTCGCCCTATTGATGCACAATTGCCACGCGTCATGCATTCATTCCTTGGCTGATATTGCATGTCGTTGGTCCACGTTGCTTGCCCAATTCGCACTGGCTACAGATGACGCTACTTCTTGTTGACGGACATTGATGTCGCTTCATAGATGTACATATGACACGTTTGATGCATGCAGACGTTGGTTAATGCCACCAACAATTAGCCGACGTCACTTGCTAGAAACACACATTCCACACCTGATGGGTTCAGTCCTTGATTGATTCCACATAAAGTTGGCCGACGCCGCTTGCCACATGCCCACATGCCATGTTCGATGTGAAGACACTTGGAGTTCTTGATTCAATGACGCGAATTCTGACTTAGAGGAGTAGACATCGTGTTTTGAAGGGATTCATAACAAACATGTACAACCCAAATATGCACGTTTTAAGGTACGAACACACATTAGCTTCCACAAATAACTTTTTTTTTATAAAAGATAGTTTTCAAATTTTTTTTTATTCTTTTGGTTAATCCTAAAAATTAGTAATTAATTAACAAAACTTCATTTAAATATGGAAAAAAAATATAAAATAACGCAAAAAATTGACAAATAAATATAGTTATGTTAAATTCAAAAATTTCATTAATTTTTTAATTCTAATTTTAGTTCAGTAAATCTCGAAAATGAGTAATTGATGAATAAAACATAACGAAATATTAAAAGATATAAAAATAACTCCAAAATTTCATAAATAAATATTGTAACCATAAATTCAACAATTTCACTATTTTTTAGAAATTTTTATTTTTTTCGGTAAATTCCGAAACTAGGTAATTCAAGAGTAAAAAATAGGAAAACTATGAAAAAACATATAAGTAACGCCAATATTTCGCAAATAAACATAGTATCTTTAAATAATCAATTTAAACAAATTTATAAGTATTATTTTTTTAGGTAAATTAAAAAAATGAGGAATTCCTTAATAAAATATAGGTAAAATATAAAATTAATGCCAAAAAGTCACAAATAAATATAGTAACCTAAAATTCAATAATTTCAACAATTCTTTCAAAATTATTATTTTTGATCAGAAAATCTCGAGAACTGGTAGTTCCTGAATAAATAATAGGGAAAATATTTAAGAAATATAAAATTAATTCCAAAAATTTAAAAATAAAAAATATACTAACCTTAATTCAATAATTTTTTTAAAATTTTTGTTATTGTTCACTAAATCCGGAAAATGGGTAGTTCATTAATAAAAAAATGAAATATATAAAATTAGCGCTAAAAATTAATAAATAAATTTAGTAATGTTAAATTCAAAAATCTCAAAAAAATATTTTAATTTTTTTTGTTCGGTAAATCCCGAAATGGGTATTTAATTATTTAAAAATATGAAAAACTATAAAATTAACCCAAAATTCAATAATTCAGTAAATTTTATTTTAAAAATGTGATGTTATAAATAAAAGACAGTAAGAATAATTTTTAAAAATTAATATAAAGTTGGAAAAATATGAAAATGCTTGAAAGTATTTCTAAACATAAGAAAACAATCATAGAGTACATATTTGAACAACTAAAATATATTTTGAAATCGTATAAACTGTAAATTTAATGAAATTGGTAAATGAACCATGTAAAATGGAAACGTTACGAATTATAGACGGAAAATAAATGAATCAGTTATTATGCTTAAACGGTGTTTCTCACTCTTTGGATTTTATACGGCATGGACATCCGCATGTTGTCGATTAGACCTCGATCAATGTTGCCGCATGTGACGTCACTCATCTAGCAAATACAAGCCACTGACAATGCGGGTAGGCATGTCCATGTCAACTAACTAAAGTGCGGAGGCCATAGGGCAGGCGTCGGCAGATCGAATGTGAAGGTTATGGACGATGCTAACATGGCACGTCCGACGTCAGCAGACCAATGTGTGCAGGATACTAACGATGCTGGTAGGGCACATCCTAAATTAGCTGAACGATGTTTGTAGGCTACAAAGGATAGGTGCAACCCACATCCCATGTTAGATGCCCATTGTGTGCAGGCCAAAGGCAATATGGGCAGGCCACATTCGACGTCGGCTGGCAATTCTGAGCAGGACAAAATTAAGTAGGAAGGACGTGTTCGATGTCGGTTGACCATTGTCTATAAGACAAAGGTGATGCTTGAAAGGCCACGCCCGACATCGGCTGACTATTGAACCGGAAAATGGCGATAGGGGAAGGCAACACCTAATATCGCATGACCGCTTTTTGCAGGCAAAGGGCGATGCGCGTAGTCCATGCCCAACGATAGTTGATAAATGTGTGCAGGAGTTGGCTGATACTACATTTCGTTGGCCAACATTGCTTGTCACATGCGCACATGACATATTAGATGCGTGAAGACCTTTGCTGATGTAGCCTTATATTCGCCAACATCACCTAGCTGATGCATGCAGGTAAGGACCGATGTCGCCCTGTCGATGCGCACATGCCACGACTAATGCGTGTAGCCTGTCATTGGCCGATGTCGGTTGCCTGATGCGAACAGGCTAAGAACGATGTTGCCTTGCTACGTCCAACATCGTCAAACAATTTTTTGCATTCTAAAGGAGATGCTTGTAGACCAAGTCCAACGTCGGTTAACCATTGTGTGCATTCCAAAGGTGACCATCAGCCGATGTCGCGTGGATTTTGACTTTGAGGAGGACCATCGGCCGATGTCGCGTGACTGATACGCGAAGGCCACGACTAAGTCGCTGAGTCGATGCACACATTCCACGACTTATGCGTGTAGGCCTATGTTGTTGTTGTCTGTCATTCGTCGATGCGCGCTGGCAATATCTGATGTTTCCTTGCTGATGTGCTCAGACCACGACTGAAGTCGTCCGATCGATGTGCACACAACACGACTAATATGTACGGGCCTTGGCTAATGCTGCATTCAGAAGCACGACGTTCCATGCCAAAAACACACATCCCACGTCCATTCATGCTGGCCTTAGTAGATGTCGTATGCTATTAGCTGACGTCACTTTCCATATATGCATATTTCATGTCCATGCGTGCAGTCTTGGCTGAAGCTGCATGCCATTGGGAAACATCGCTTTTCAGATGCGCATATGCCATACCACATGCGTGCAGGCCTTGGCAGATGTTGCTTGCCGTTGGCCAACATCTGCAGACTGGTGTGTGTAGGCAACAAATGATGTCGGGAGGCCACATCCAACGTCAGTAAGCCGATACGTTTGACGTCGACATACCAATGTGTGCAGGATACGAACGATGTTATCTTGCCACATTCGACGTCGGCCAACCAATGTGTGTAGGCTGCAGATGATGCTGGCAATCCACGTCTAACGTAAACTGACCTTTGTGTGCAGGCCAAAGGCGATGTTGGCATGCAACCCACCCTCGAAATTGACTGAACGTTTTGTACAAGACAAGGGCGATGCAGGCAGTCCATGCTCGACAATGTCTAAGCGATTTGCACAAGCCATGGCTGATGGGGGCAGTCCACGATCAACATCGGCTTAGCGATTTGCACTAACCACGACCGATGGGGGCGACCCACAAACAATGTCTCATGAACGATGGCGCTTGCCATTGGCCGACGTCGCTTGCCCGAACCGCACATGCTTTGGCTTATGCTACCTGCTATTTTCCAATGCTGATATTGCCTAGTCGATGTGCCATGCCAAGCGTCATGCTTGTAGTCCTTGGCTGATGCTGCCTGTCGTTGGTCGACGTTTCTTGCCCAATGAGCACCAGCTACAAAAGATGATACTTGTTATTGGCTGACATTGATGTCGCTTGATAAATGTACATATGCCACATCTGATGTGTGAAGAAGTTGGTTGTTGTCGCCTACAATTAGCCGACGTCACTTGCTAGATGCACACATTCAACGTCTCATGCGTTAAATTCCTAGTTGATGTCATGTGTAGTTGGCCGTCGTTGATTGCCCGATGTCCACATGGCACTTCTGATGCTTGGCCCATTTTGAGTTCTTGGATCTATGATGCGTATTTTGACTTAGAGGAGTCGACATCGCTTTTCTAAGAGATTCATAACGAACATGTACAACCCAAATATGCACGTTTTAAGGTACAAACACACATTATCTTCCTCAAATAACTTTTTTATATATAAAAAATAGTTTTCAACATTTTTTTTTATTTTTTCAGTTAATCCCGAAAATGAGTAATTAATTAATAAAACATAATTTAAATTTGCGATACGCCAAAAATTCATAAATACATATAGTTATCTTTAATTAAACAATTACATTAATTTTTTAAATTTTAATTTTTTTTTGGTAAATCTCGAAAGTAACGCCAAAAATTCACAAATAGATATAGTAACCTTAAATTCAACAATTTCATTATTTTTAATATTTTTATTTTGTTCGTTAAATCCCGAAAGTAGGTAATTCAAGTATAAAAATAGGAATCAATGAAAAAAAATAATTAATGCAAAAATTCCTAAATAAACAAAGTAACCTTAAAATATCAATTTCTGATTTTTTTTTATTTTAATTTTGTTCGGTAAATCTCGAAAATAGGGAATTCCTTCATAAAAATAGCAAAAATAGAAAAAGAAATATAAAATTAATAATAAGAAATAACAAATAAATATAGTAACCTCAAATTGAACAATTTCAACAATTTTTTAGAAATGTATTTTTTCAATAAATCCCGAGAATAGGTAATTCATGAATAAATAATAGGAAAAATATTTAAGAAATATAAATTAATGCCGAAAATTTAAAAATAAATATTGTAACCTTAAATTCAACAATTTTTTAAAATTTTTAATTTTGTTTGCTAGATCCTTAAAATGGGTAGTTCATTAATAAAAAATGAAAAAAAAAATTTACAGATAAAGTTAACAAAAAAATGTAGTGATGTTAAATGCAAAAATATCAATAATATTTTTTTAAAAAAAAATTCTGTAAATCCCGAAAATGGTTAGTTAATTAATAAAATATTTGAAAAATTAAAAAATTATAGCAAAAAATTCACAAATAAATAAAGTAACCTTGAATTCAAAAATTTTATAAATTTTAATCATAAAATTGTGACGTAAAAAAATGGTAAAAATAATTTTTTAAAATTAATAAAACTTCAAAATTATGAAAATGGTCGAAAGTTCTTCTTAACATGTGAAAACAGTCATTAGAGTAATATTTAAACAAATAAAATATGTTTCGATATCACACAAACCGTAAATGTAATGAAATTGGTACAAATGAACAATGTGAAATTTAAATTTTAAGATAGATGATGGAAAATAGATGAATATGCTATTATGAAAGAAGGTTGTTTCTCACTCTTTGGATTTTGTACGGCATGTACATCCGCATTTTTTTTATTAGACCTCAATCGATGTAGCCGCATGCGACATCGCTCTTCTATCGAATGCAAGCCACAAGCAATGCGTCTAGTGATACGCGCAAATTTACTTCTCAAATAAGAAGTAAAGCGGTCGTGTCAAGTAAATAACCCAACTAGTGAGGTTGGGATCGTTCCCACGAGGAAAATGTTTAGACTTAACTTCAATATATTATTACTATTGTTCAGTCAATTACTTCCTTGAAAAGCAAAAATGATAAAAGGGGGGTTTTCTATTTCTAAATAAATGAAAATAACTAGCGAAATTGAAGGAGATAACTAACAACTTCAAATGTTGGAGTTTAATTAATTAATAAAAGTAACTAGGGATTACGTGTTCCCCATATGTTCATAACTTGATAATTCTAACTATAACAATTCTTTCCTAGTATCTTGCATGCAAAGCGATAAGTTATGTATTTCTAAATCCTTGGTCCGTCATCTAGAAAATTTCACTCCGCACCTTGGTCCGGCTATGTGTGTTGCTATACTAACCGTTACCTTTACCTCATATTAAGCATCATATTCGATATTTGACTAAGTTATTACCTCGTACCAATNTACACTAAATCTATGTTAATAATTCTTTTCCTATTATCTACCTCCTTGGTCCGGCAAGTAGCATTAAGGCGAGTTCTAACGTTGGCCATCCGTTAAAAAGACTTCTAAGCGAAAGAATTATCAATACATGCAAGACACTATTCTTGAATTGTTATTTTAGTTATGTTTTACCTCATTATTCACCTATGATTCCCACAACCCTAGTTATGGAGTTTAGTTACCCATAGTCATAATCACAATATTCAAATATATGATATAAGAATTCATGTACTTACTTCAATGAGAAAGAGTAAAATCCAGAAGTTCACTTGATTAATCAACCAAAATCACCAACAATCTTTCAATTGCTAAAATTAATTGAAGATTAAAGATTCTTTAAAAGTGTAATAGTAATCACCAAAGGTCTAATAAAGAGTCTAAAAATATTCGTTAGTCTGCAATAAGCAAGGGTCTAACCTAAAAAACGAGGTTTTTCAAACTACTTATAAAAAATAAAAACGTAATTAAATAAGGACTCTATTTATTGGAAATCTGTCAAAACCCGGTTGGGTCGACGGACCTCGCGATGGATCGTCGTGGTCACGACGGACCGTCATGGACTTTGTCGTCCCATACTTGTGCAATTTCTTCTGCTGCTCTCTTCATTACCCTCGACGGCAGGTATGACGGATCGTTATAGGCACAACGGTCCGTCAGGGGTCTCCGTTCCAAAACACTTGAACTCTTGGAATTTGGGTACTGGGACCACTTCTCTGAACTTCATGACGAACCAGCAGAACGGACCGTCATGGCTTTGACGGTCCGTCACGCACTCCGTAACCCCACACTTGGTCAGACATCCCCATCTTCCTTCAGCAGCTGCACTGCGATGCCACCTACGGACTGTCTCGGGCATGACGAACCGTCACAATCTCCATAGGTGGTACTTTTTTGTATTTCTCGCTCAAAAACCTCCGCATTCATCTTTTAGACAGATTTCCTGCAAATAAAGAGAAACTTACATAAAAATTAGCACAAAAAGGCTTTTGGACACACTAAACTTAATGAAAAAGTATTAATAATACCGTGAAACCACGGTATATGAACACCCTCAACTTAAATTCGTTGTTTGTCCTCAAGTGACTCACTATGACTCAATACAAAATCTTTGTACAATAGTATCCATTTTTATCCTTCGCAATCATTTGGCCATCAATCCCGATCAATCTTATCATATTTATGCATGTTATCACTATTAGGCTTGAATTATGTGGCATCAGACCATGACACAGACTCACCATGCACTAACACATATCCTCTTCAATTTCTCACTGAGGTGCTAATATTTTGGATATTGCAACTAGTGTCCTCACTTCAAAACAAAATCCTCATTTTTCACACAATGATTCCAGTTTGAGTATAAGGATTACTTTTCAACACTCACTCTCAGAACAAATTCACACTCATTCATACATATTGCCATAAGCTTGCCCTTATTTTCACTGCTTTAAGTTCGCTATACAACTCTTAGGATCACGATAGGACTTTCTTAGCTTGTAACATAGGCTCAGGGTCAGGTAGGGTATATTTAGGTATACTTTAGTGACTTTTTTCCCTCCTTGACATATCGGCTAAAAATACCATTTTCTATCATTTTATTTTGCCCAGTTTTTCATATTCTTTCACCTTGCTATTTTCCCTTTTTTCTTCATTTGTGTATGTGACTCTCTTCTTTTCTTGCTTGTATTTCTTGTATATTTCTTTTCTATACTTTTCTTTCAACTAATTCTTGAGTCACTTTACTTTGGTTCTTTCTCTCTCTTTGTTCTTTCAACCCCACTTTCCAAAGCATTCCTCATAATAGCCACCCTCAACTCATGGCTTTGCCATGAGTCAAAGTACACAATACCCAAAGTTGGGTCAGAGACATCAAAAGGGTTGTTTACTGCATTAGCCACCCTCAACTTATGCTTTTGGCATAAGATGAGGTGCACATGTCCAATGAGGGACCAGGGCCAACACTTTTTTCTCAAAAAAGATCAGTTAGGGTGAAAAAGAAAGGTGTAGTTTAAGCTCAAATCATTTGGATTAAAGAAGGATAAATTTCATTTGGTTTTATTGTATTTAGGCTAAAAATGGGCTATATTGAATAAGGGCCTATGATCCTTTCCTTATTTTTTGTTACAACTTACTTTTAGCAGGACTAACCAAGCAAGTTCTAGCTCAGTACAAATATTGGACTATCCAAATCATTCTCACACTCAATTGACATCTCATTACTCTACCAGATTATCAGACACCTAGTTCGAATTTTAGACTTAGGGTCATGCAGTGGTGTACCTCTATGTCATGCTTAGAGCCACACATTTATCACTTACTATTCCAAGTCATGCATCATTTTCCATTTTATCAGGATATCATTTTAGCCATCATACTTCAGAATTAAACTATGTACACAAGATATAGACATGCCGGTTCAACAGAAAAAGTAATCAGTCTCTTGGGGAAAAAGAACACAGGCAAGAAAACCCCAAAAGAGGATAGTGAATTGGGCTACTCAGACTTCACCCTAGCACTCACTTTCCATTTACCCCACCCCAAAAAAAAAATACATGCAATTGTCCCCAATGCATAAAAAAAATTGAAATACAAGAGTGGTAGGTGAACCAAACCTGGGGCACAAAGCGCCGATGATCAGCAAGCTGGTGGGTCCGGTTTCCCGGAACCCACTACCTCTGTAATATGGACACCCTCAGTAGTGTCCTCAGCATCAACAACACTATCAACAGTGCCTCCCCCTATCTCCACATTTCTGGAGCTAGATGCCGCAGCAGCTAACTCTTTTGCTCTCATCTGACGCGCCTCCTCATAAGCAAGCGAGGCTCTCCTCGCAGCCTCCATCTCATGGCGCTCCTTCTTCCGTGCTCGAGCTTCATCCTCCTCTCTACCCTCAAGCCTCTTGGCATGCTCTCGATGGGGAAGTGGTAGATTCTCTGAAGTGGCGAATAGGGCCGCCATCCCTGTGTCTTCAGCAGGCTCTGCAGAAGGGGACTCAGACTCAGGCACCCTATCCTCTAAGATCATGTCGATGTCTGTGCGAAGACTGTCGACTGCAGCCTGAAGGATCGACACATCCACCTGAGGGGCTGGTCGGGCTAACACCCGCAACTCAAAAGAGTCCAAGCGCTGATGAACCTCAGTGATCTTCCGCTCTGTGTGCTGGACCTTTCTCCGCTCCAAGCGCTCTTCTGCCTCATCAATGGACCTCTGCATCAAAGGCTGGATATAACGCCGAAGTGTAGCCATCTGTGCCTCTATTTTCTGTTAATTTTTTTATTTTTGTTCGATAAGTCCCAAAAATGGGGATTTCCTTAATAAAAATAGGAAAATATAAAATTAATGCCAAAAAGTCACAAATTAATATAGTAACCTCAAATTCAAAATTTTCAACAATTTTTAAAAAATTATTATGTTTGTTCAATAAATCTCG
Organism: Solanum pennellii; assembly: GCF_001406875.1. Classification (NCBI taxonomy): domain Eukaryota; kingdom Viridiplantae; phylum Streptophyta; class Magnoliopsida; order Solanales; family Solanaceae; genus Solanum; species Solanum pennellii. The sequence continues at coordinate 20,227,702 of NC_028646.1, forward strand.
AGAATAGGCAATTCACGAATAAATAATAGGAAAAATATTTAAAAAATATAAAATTAATGCCAAGAATTTAAAAATAAATATAGTAACTTAAATTCAACAATTTTATAAAATATATATTTTTGTTAGAAACATCCTAAAAATGGGCAATTCATTAATTAAAAAATGAAAAATAAATTTTACCCAATAAATTAACAAATAAATGTATTACTGTTAAATTCAAAAATTAAAAATAGGTAAACTATGAAAGAAAACATATAATTAACACTAATAATTGGCAAATAAACGTAGTTACTTCAAATTATCAATTTCAACAACTTTTTAAAGTTTTATTTTTGTTCGGTAAATCAAGAAAATGGGGAATTCCTTAACTAAAGAATTGAAAAAATATAAAATTAATGCCCAAAAGTCACAAATAAATATAGTAACCTCAAATTCAATAATTATAAAAAAAATTTAAAATTATTATTTTTGTTCTGTATATATCGAGAAAAGGTAATTTATGAATAATTAATAGGAAACATTATTAACGAAATATAAACTTAATGCCAAAAATTTAAAAATAAATATAGTAACCTTAAATTCAACAATTTTTTTTAAATTTTATTTTGTTCGCTAGATCCTGAAAATGGGTAATTTATTAATAAGAATACAAAAAAATAAAATTAACATTAAAATTAACAAATAAATTTAGTAATGTTAAATAAAAAATTCACAAAAAAATTTCTAAATTTTTTTTTTCGGTAAATTCTAAATATGGTTAATTATTTAATAAAAGATATGAACAAATTATAAAATTAACACCAAAAATTCACAAATAAATATACTAACCTTGAGTTCAATAATTTTATAACTTTTTATTTTTAAAATAAGACCTAAAAAATAAAAGACAGTAAAAATAATTTTAAAAATTTAATAAAAGTTGGAAAAATATGAAAATGTTCGAAAGTACTTTTAAACATGTGAAAATAATCATGAGTACATATTTGAACAAATAAAATATGTTTCGATATCGTACAAACTGTAAATTTAATGAAATTTGTACAAATGAACCATGTGAAATGGAAACGTTGTGAATAGAAGAGGGAAAATAGATGAATCTATTATTATGCAAGAAGGGTGTTTCTCACTCTTTGGATTTTGAACGGCATGGAAATATGCATGTTTACGATTAGACCTCGATCAATGTCGTCGCATGAGACGTCGCTCGTCTAGAAAATGCAAGCCACCAACGATGCGTGTAGGAACGTCCGATGTTGACTAACCGAAATGTGAAGGCCACAGGTGATGCGTCTAGACCACATCAGGCGTCGACAGACCAATGTGTGAAGGCTATGGACGATGCTGGCAAGCTAGATCAGACGTTAGCAAACCAATGTGGGCAGGATAAGGACGATGTTGCTAAGACACATCTGACGTTGGCTGAAAGATGTATGCTGTTTATAACGGATAGGTGCAACCTCCATCCGACGTCAGCTATCCGTTGTATGCAGGCCAAAGGCGATGTGAGCAAGCCACATCTGACGTCAGCTGGACATTCTATGCATGAAAAAGGTGAAGAAGGAAGGCCACGTCCGACGTCGGTTGACCATTGTGTGCAAGCCAAAGGCGATTGTGTAAGTCCACGCCGGACCTCAACTAACCGTTGTGCAGGCAAAAAGCGATGGGGGCAGGGAACGCCTAATGTCACATGTGCATTTTCTGCAGGCAAAGGGTGATGCGCGCAGTCCATGCCCGACATTGGCTGAGCGATGTGTGCAGGTTTTGACTGATGCTGCATTTTATTGACTAACATTGCTTGTCAGATGTGCACATGACATGTTAGATGCGTGAAGACCTTGGCTAATGCAGCATGTTGTTGGCCGACATCACCTAGCCGATACATGCAAGTAATAATGGATGTCGCCTAGTTGCGCACACGCCACGACTAATGCATGTAGGTCTTGGAATATGTTTCCTGTCGTTGGCCAACGTCTCTAGCCGATGCGCACATGCTAAGAAAGATGTTGCTTGTCTACTTCCAACGTTGGCAGACTATTTTGTGTAGTCCAGAGGCAATGGAGGCAGACCATTTCCGACGTCGACTAATCATTATGTGCAGGCCAAAGGTAATGCGGGTAGACAACGTCCGACATAGGATGACTCTTATGTGTAATCCAAAGGTGATGTAGGCATGCCACACATATCGTCGGTGACCATATTGTGCTATCCAAAGGTGATGGGGGAAGGCAACGCTTGATGTCGCTTGATCGACATGGCTTGCTAAAAATGCGCACATGTCACGTCTGTACATGAAAGCCTTGGCTGATGAAGCATGCCATTGGCTAACATCACTTGTAAGATGTACACATTCAATATTTGTGCGTTGAGTCCTTCACTATAGCCGCATGCCACTAGCCAACCTCGTTTGTTACATGTGCACATGCCTCGTAAGATGTGTACATACCTTTAATGATGATTCTTGCTATTGTCCGACCTGTTGAAGACCGGTGTGTCTAGTCTATGGACAGTGTTGACAGGCCACATTTGACGTCGACAGATTGATGTGTGCAATCTACGGATGATGTTTTTGACCCATGTTAGATGTCGATAGACCGATGTGTGTAGTCTACGAACAATGCTGTTAGGAAACGTTCCACATCCGTATATCTATATGTGTAGGTTGCGAATAATCCTGGCAGCCCACGTCCGACGTCAGTTGACCATTTTATGCAATACAAAGGCAATGCAGTAAAACCATGTCCAACGTCAACTGACCATAGTGTGCAGTCTAAAGGTGATATAGGTAGGCCACACCATGCCCGTCGTCGACTGACAATTATGTGCAGGCCAAAAGCAATGCGAGATGACAATGCGCCTTGTTGTCTAACAATTGTGTGCAAGCATAAGGCGATGCGGGCAGTCAACTCTCGATGATGGTAGACCGATGTGCACAAGCCACAACCAATACGGGCAGTCCACAGACAATGTCGGCTGAGTATTTTGCAGGCTTTAGCCAATGCGGGCACCCCACGTCCAATTCCAGCTGGATGCTTTGTGCAGGATAAGGGTGATGCCGGAAGTCCAAAATCAACAACCATTAGGTGATGTTCACAGGCTACGACCAATACAGTGGGTCAACACATGACATCGGCAAAATGATGTTAAAAAGACACGACCACAACAAACAATGTCTCCTGGCCGATGCCACTTGCTATTGGATGAGGTCGCTTGCCTTAAGAAACATTATGTTGCTGTCGTTGTCCAACGCCCATGTTGCCTTCCGATGTGCACACACCATGACTGATGCTTGCAAGCCTTGGCTGATGTTGCCTACTTTTGGGCAACCCAGCTCTCCTGAAGCGCACGAGCTTTGGCTAATGTAGTCTTATGTTGCACGAAACAAATGTCGCCCAGTCGATGCACACATGCCACGGCCGTTGTGTGCAGGTCTTTGTTGATTTTGTAGCTGATTGACGAATGTTGTATTCCAGATACGCACATTCCATGTTTAATGCCGGAAGACATTGGCTGATGTTGCCTGACTTTGGTTGAAGTCGCTTTTCTGAAGTGCACAAGCCTTGCTTCATGGTATCTATCATTGGCCAACGTCGATGTCGCACAGCTGGTGCAGACACACCACGAGTTATGTGTACATGCCCTTGATGATGTTACATACCTTTGATGATGCAACATGTCATTGTCCGACTTCACTTACCATGCGCACACGCCACAGCTCATGCATATAGGCCTTGGCAAATTCTGCCTGTCGTTGTTCAAAGTACCTTTCCCGATACATATCGACTAAGGATTATACCTCCGTCATACGTCTGACGTCGACTGACAATTTTTTACAGGCCAGATGCGATGCGGGCATACCATGTCTGACATTGACTGACAATTCTGTGCAAGCCAAAAGAGATGCAAGCAGACCACGTCCGACGTCGGCTGACCATTGTGTGTAGTTAAAAGGAGATATGGGTAGGCAACACATGACGTCTGCTGGCCATATTATGTTGGTCAAAGATAATGGGGGCAGGCAACACTCGATGTCGCTTGACCGACATCGCTTCCTCGATGTGCACATGTGATCCGTGCATGAAGGCTTTTGTTGATACCACATTTCATTGGCCTACGTCGCTTGTCAAATATGTGTATTGTACGTTTTTGTGTGCAGACCTTGTCTCTAGACGCATGTCATTGTCCCACGTCGCTTGTAAGATGTTCACATGCCACGTATGGTGTGTTAAGGCTATGGATGATGCATGTAGGACAGATCCGACATTGACATTCCGATTTGTACACCCTACGAATGATATTGGCAGTCCACATTCAATGTCAGCAATTCGATGTGCGTAGGCTACAGAAGATGCTATCAGGAAATGTTCAACATCGGCATACTGATGTCTGTAGGCTGCAAACAATCCTGGTAGCCCATATCTGATATCTTATGACCGTTGTATGAAGTCCAAAAACAATGAAGGCAGACCAAGTTCGACGTCGACTCACCATTGTGGGCAGGACAAAGGCGATGTGGGTAGGCCACCCCAGACGTCTGCTGACTATTGTGTGCTAGACAAAGGCTATGCGGGCAAGAAACGTTATGTCGGTTGACCGTTTTGTGATGGCCAAAGGCAATATGTGTAGTCCACGCTCGAAGATGGCTAAGCAATGTGCACAAGCCACAACTGATATTGGTTGTCCACAGATGATGGCGGTTGAGTATTGTATAGGCTAAGGCCAATGCAGGACATCATGTCAAATGTCGCCCGGAATTTGGTGCATGATAAGGGCGATGAGGGAAGGCCAAACCTGACGATTGATAAGTGATGTACACAGGCTACGATCAATTCCGCCAGTCCACGCCCGACATAGACCAAGTGATGTGCACAAGCCATGGCCGATGCGGCAAACCATGACCAATGTTGCATGGATGATGCCGCTTGCCATTGGCTGAAGTCGGTTTTTGAAGACATATGCCTTAGTTGTTGCAGCCTACAGTTGGCTGATACTGAGTTGCCCTATTCATGTGCATACGCTACGACTGATGCGTGTAGGACTTGAATGATGCTTCCTGCTGTTAGACAACATCGGTTGCATGATTGGCCCAAGCATTGGCTGATGCTGCCCGATGATGGATGATGCAAATGATGACCAGCCGATGCACACATACCACAACCGAGGTGTGCAGGCCTTTGTTGATGTTGCATTTCATTGGTCAACAATTCTTGTTGAATGCACATATGCCATATTAGATGCGTGGAGACCTTGGCTGATGCAGCCTGTTTTTTGCCGATATCGCCTGGCCTACATGCATGCCGTGATTAATATCACCTAGTTGATGCGCACACACCATGACTAATGCATGTAGGACTTGGTTTTTGAATCTTCTATTGGTTGTTGTTTCTTGGTAGATTCTCTCAAGCCACACCGATACACTAATACTACAATGAAGTCTCACAACCGATGTGCTCACGACACGGATGACACATGCAGGCCTTTGCTGATGCTTAATGTTGTTAGCCAATGTTGCTTGATACATGCACACATGCTATGTCCGTTCATGTAGGCCTTGGCTGATGGCACATACCATTGGCCGACGTCACTTGCAAGACAAGAACATTCCATGTGCGAGCATGAAGGAGTTGGCTGAAATTGTATGCCATTGGCCAATATTGCTTTTCCAGGTGGGCATATACCACGTCAGATGTATGAGACCTAGGGTGATTCTTCTTGCCGTTGGCCAACATCTACGGACAGATGTGTGTATCCTAGAGACGATACTGGCACGTCACATTCGACATTGGAAGACAGATGTGTGCAGGCTACGAACAATGCTGGCAGGCCACGTTTTACGTCGGTAAAAATATGTGTCCATGCTACGGATAATGTTGTCAGGTCACGTTTGACATCAACAAAACGATCTGTGCAAGCTGCGAAAGATGTTGATAGTCCATGTCCGACGTCGACTGACCATTTTGTGCATGACAAAGGAAATCCACGCAGACCAAATTCGACATCGGCAGACCATTATGTGTAGCACAACGGCGATGTAGGCAGGCCTTGCCAACTTTGTCTGGCCATTGTGTGCAGGCAAAAGGCGATGCAGGCAGGAAACGTCCTATGTCAGTTGATGTTGTACTCAGGACAAGGGCAATGCAGCTACTCCACACTCGAAAATGACTGAGCGATAAAGGTGTCCGCGGAAAATTTTGCTAAGCGGATGCCGCTTGCTGTTGGCCGACATCGCTTTCCTGAAGCGCACAAGCCCTTGCTAAGGCTGCCTGCCATTTTATAACGTCGATATCGCCCTGCAAATCCGCACACGCCGTGACTCATGCATGCAGGCCTTGGATGATGCTTCGTGTCGTTGGCCGACATTTCATGTTGCGTTGTGCACTTGCTGTAGACGATGCTCGGCCCACTTGGAGTTCTAAATTTTGTGGAGGAATTTCAACTTTAAGGAGTAGACTTTCGTTTTTCCTAAAGATTCATAATGAACATGTACAACCCATTTATTTACGTTCTAAGGTACAAACACACATTATCTTCCACAATTAACTTTTTTATTTAAAAAAAATAGTTTTCAGCCATTTATTTTTTTAATTTGTCGATTAGTCCCGATAATGTGTAATCGATTAATAAAACATAGGGAAAATATGAAAAAATATAAAATTAATGCCAAATTTTTAAAAATAAATTTGTAACCTTAAATTAAATAATTACAACAATATTTTACTAATATAATTTTTTAATAAATCATGAAAAATGAGTATTTTACGAATAAAAATATCAAAAATATGAATAAAATATAAAATTAACACCAAAAATTCATAAATAAATATAGTAACCTTAAATTAAACAACTTCAACAAATTTTTCAATATTAATTTCTGTTAGATAAATCTCAAAAATGGTTAATATATGAATAATATGTAGGAAAAGTATGAAAAATTATATAATTAATGCAAAAATTCATAATAAATAGAGTAAACATAAATTCTTTAATTTCAATACTGATCGTTATTTTTAATTTTGTTTAGAAAATCTCAAAAATGGGTAATTCATTAATTAAAAAGGAAAAATATGAAGAAAAATATACATTTTTAATGCAAAAAATTCACAAATAATCTTAATTTCAATAATTTGTTTTTTTTTTGTTTGGTAAATTTGAAAAATAAAAAATTAATTAATAAAAAAGAAAGAAAATATAAAAAAATATTAAATTTATACAAAAAACATAGAAGTGTATAGGCCACGGGCGCGTTCTGGCCACGTTAGATCCATGTTTGAAGGATACAGACGATGTTGGCAGGCAACTCTAATGTCAACAGACCACTGTGTGGAGCAATAGACGATGCTTGCAGGCCATGTCAAACGTTCGTTGACCGATGTGTGCAGGCAACAACTGATAGGTGTAACCCAAGTACGACGGCTGATCATTTTATGCAAACCTAAGGTGATGCGGGCAGCCACATCCGATGTCGACTGACAATTGTGTGCAGGCCAAAGGCGATGTAGGAAGGCCACGTTTGACATCAGTTGGCCACTATTTACAAGCCAAAGGTGATGAAGGAAGGTCATGTCAGACCTCTGATGACTACTATGAAGGCCAAAGAGGAAAGGGTTAGGCAACACTGATGTCCCCTGACCATTTTTTGATGGCCAAGGTTGACGCAGGAAGTCCACGCCTTATGACAACTGAGCAATGTAAACAAGCCATGGTCGATGCGGGCAATCCACGACAAACGTAATTTGAGCAATGAGCAGGCTACGAGCGATGCGGGTAGCTCACGTTCAACATCGCCTAACCGTTATATACATGCAACGGGATATGTGGGAAGGCCAAGCCTGACTGACCACTGAATGATATGCAGAGTCCACAACTAATGCGACCTGTCCAGGCCCGACGTCAACTAAGCTTTGTGCACCACCAATATGTCCTGGTCGATGTCGCTTGTTGTTGGCAAATGTCGCTTGCCCGAAGAACATAGGTCTTGGGTGATGTTGTCGGTCTTTGGCTAACGTATGTCGCCTTGCTAATAGGCACGCGCCACAATTGATGTGTGCTGACTTTTATTTAGGATTCATATAGTTGGCTAACGTCGCTTACCCAAAGTGCATAGGCTTAGGCTGATGTTGTCTGACATTAGCCAATGCAAATGTCACCCAGCCAATGAACACACACCACAACCAATGCGTGTAGGCCTTGGATTCTGTAGCATTTCATTGGCCAAGGTTGCTTGCCAAATGCGCACATGCCATGCAAGATGTGTACATGTCTTGGCTGATGTTGCCTATCGTAGGCCAACGTCGCTTTCTCAAAGCGCACAAGCTTGGCTGATGGTGCCTATAGTTGGCCGATGTGGATGTCACCAAGTTGATTCGCACACTCCATGAGTTATGTGTGCATGCCTTGGATGATGTTGCATGCCATTGTCCGACGTCACTATCCAGATACGCCCAAACCACGTTAGATGCGTGAAGACCTTTGTTGATGCTGCCTACCGTTGTCCAACATTGCATGGCCGATGCATGCAGTCCACGACTGATATTTCCTAATCAATATGGACATTACACAGAAGATGTGTGAATGTCTTGGATGATGTTGCCTGTCTTTTGTTAATGTTGCCTGGCAGATGATCGCAAGCCACTAGTCTGTCACCGAGTCGATGCACACACGCCATGGCTAATGTGTGTAGGATTTGTCTGTTGCAGCCTTCTATTGGCCGATGTTACTTGGTCGATGTCCACAGACATAAGTCTATGTTGCCTAGATGATGCACTCATACCATAGGTTAAGTTGCCCAATCGATGTGCGCACGACTCAACCTCTTTGTGCAGGCCTTGGATGATGATGCATGTCGTTTGCCGACATCGTCTACTAGACGTGCACATGCCACGTCCCTGCATGCAGGCCTTGCCTTATGCAAAATTTTGTTTGTCGGCATTGCTTACCAGATACGCAAATTCCATATCTGTGCGTGTAGTATTTTGCTGAAATCGAATTCCATTGGACGACGTCGCTTGCAAGATGCGCACATGTCACGTCAAATGCATGCAGGTCTTTGATAATTATGCTTGTCGTTGGCCGAAATCTGCAGACCAATGTGAGTAGTGTAACAACCCATATTATGCATATTCTTGTTCTGTGCTTGTGATCCTTGATGTATCCTTATAGTATAGTTCAGCGACCATGTTTCTTATATGATTAGTTGGTTTGAGCTAGCTTGGATGGTTATGTGATGACTTGCATGTTCCAACATGTGTGCTGCAAGTTAACTTTGACGGAAGTATTTAATTGAGCTCAAACTTGAAATTTAAGTGGTATGTTGAAATGAAAATGGATTAATATTTGGAAACTTGAATAAAATAATTGAGATGATTGCTTGTCTTAATTAAGCTAGTAGGTGCATGACCTACATTGACTAATTGACAGCCAAGGGACAAATAGATGCATCACCTACAAAGACTTTTTTTTACCCTGTAATTGGGCTAAGTGTGTACCAACTTTCATTAATCTGGCCCAAGTTGAATAAAAGAACAAAGGGAAAATGGACAGCCAAGACCCAATAATCCTAAGTCCAAAATGGCCAAAGTTAAAAGGCCAAGTAGGTGGGTCACCTACTTGATAATATATGCGCAAAATTGGCCAAGAAAGTCGGCCATAACATCTTCCTTTTTAAAGGGATAAAGATCAAGTCTTTTTCTCCATTTTAAACTTGCAAAATTTTGAGATTCCTTAAGTTTCTTTCTTTGTCTCTCTTGGCTTCAACAAGAAGCCCTAAAACACCTTAGATTCTTGAGTATTGTCCCATTTTAAAGTAAAAGTTAGAAGGAGAGTTTGAATTCTTGAAGTACAAGTTTAGATGATAAATTTCCAGAAATTAATGTAAGAGACTACAACCCTTTTTTTCCCCTCTCTTTAAATACGTGTTTGGGGTGGAGAATTTGTTATATATTTATCAAGAAATCATGGATTTTGATAAATCCTTGGGTCAATATCTCCTATGATGCTGAAAGATTTTTATATTGATGGTGTCTGCCTTATCAATATTGTTGTTGATGGCAGCTTGGGTATCTTGGCAGTGGATGTATGAAGTTGAATTAATGTATAGAGGAAGGCTGTGGTGGTTCACGTTTGTGTAAGGGTTGTATAGGCCTGCCTTCCATCAAATGCTTAGCTACTATTTTCAAGGGCCTTACTGTGATTAGTTGTTGATGTTAGCTTAATCATAACTTATGTTGTAGATTCGCACTCAACAAGGAAGGTTGAATCATGATAGTGGTATTTGTTAGAAAAAAAGGTTTTTAATGCCATTCGATTCCATATTCCTTGGCCTGAAATCTGACACTTGTAATTAATATCAATGAATTGAATCTCCTAAGTTCTATTCCTAGTAAAGGAAACAATAGCAGCGTATTAATTTCAAATAGCTAATTATATCCCCCCTCTCCTTAGTTCATAGAACTACTTCATTATATGTTCACTACTTTATACTTGTGTAATTATCCCCCCTTGTGCTGGTATAGAAATGGTATTTGCAAAAGAAAGTTTGGTGAATCCTTCTCTTAGTCAATTGAAGTTAATTCTATCATTGAGCTCACAAGTAATGTGTTGATGTTACATAACTCCTTATATCACTGTTACAGCCTTGAAGTATTTTTTTCATGTCTTCTACCACTAGTCTGTATATCCATTTCTCCAAAATGATTATGACCACCAAAACAACAGTATCTAAAGAGTTATGATTATCAGAAGAACAATCTCAAAGTATTTATGAATTGATAAACAACAATCTAAAAGATTAAATAATCTAAGTGAATCAATCTATATAATTACAGGTGGTAGCGAGGGGCAAATGCCTAGCATGTGTCAATCCAAACTTAAGGGTGGTAACGAAGGGCCAAAGTCTAGCATAGGTCGATCCCTATTGGTATATAAGGGTGGCATCATAGAGTCGAAAACCTAGCATGGGTCGATCCCAAATGGTGTAATTATTAAGACCGCATCCCATGGGTTAAAATGCCTAGAATGGTTCATCCTCTTCTACCAATGATCAACAGGTCACATGTATCACATGCCCTACAAAGATTATAACGTACAGAAAAGAAAAGAAAACAATGTAAGTTACATGATCTAACAAAAGTAAATAAAGGTGGTCTTCTCTCATGATCTATGCACTCATATGTTGATAATTGATTTAATTTTAGCCCTCGTACTACATATGATATATTGTCTTACATATTAAGTTTATTTTTTGTACTGACGTCACTCGCGGGGGACGCTGCATTTCATACTACAGACACAGGTACTCCATCAAGTAGACCTCTTTTGTAGGAGCACACAACATTAAAATACTTATGGTGAGATCCAGATAGGTTTGGAGATTTAATGAGTCCTTGTTAAATTCATTTTGGTATTGTATCATAGTTAAGGGTAAGGAAGGTTCTATCTTGACCTACTATAGGTTTTCTATCTTTTAGAGGCTTTATAGACGTATGTATATCGTTCAATCGTGTCATAAAGAGTTGTGGCCTAAACAGCCAAGTCTTGTATACAACTTTTGGGTGTACTTACATTTGCTCATATCGTTGCATCATATGTGAACATGTCACATGATTGTTATTGTTACATGCATAGTAAGCATAGGCTACATGTTGGTTCTCTTGGGCCTTTTTGGGATGGTGTCTGTCCGTGTTAATAGGATTTGAGGTGTGACAAAACTGTATCAGAGCAGGTCATCCAAAGTAGTCTACAAAGTCGTGTCTGTGAAGAATCTTGCTTATGGATATGTCATGCACCACATCTATAAAAGGAGGATACAAGACATGTAGGCGTTGTCTCATTTCATTCATTTTTTAGATCGTTTGATAGAGACAATGTTGTAGGTTAATCATATTGAATTTCTAAATTTTTTATTATAACAAAGATGTCGGTTATGAGAAGGAGTAAAAGTACTGGTAAGCGAGTAGATTAGGCTGCCCAAGAAGCGACCAACCAACCACCACATAGTTAGGCTGTTCAAAGTGGGGCTCAAGATGAGTCCTATTATAGACATCCCTGACGCGTCCATCTCCTGAAGAACTAAGTAGGTAATTTGAACCTCGGGAACCCCCAATTAATGCTACCGCTCAAGATTTGAGGAATCCAGTCGAATTATTGACTCGTATAGTTGCTGGTCATGGCAAAAAGCAAGAAGGTCAAGTTGCACATACTATTAGTGTAGATAGAGAAGCTGGAAAACGGATATGTGATTTTCTTAACTTGGACCCTCCATCATTCATGGTCAAATCCTAATGAAGATCTGCAAAACATTATAGATCAGATCAAACGCACTTTGAATATTATGGATGTGTGTGGTAAAGAAGCACTTAAGCTAACAACATAGAGATTAAAGGGTGTAACTGTATCGTGGTATGAAGCTTGGAAGAAATCTTGGGGAATAGATGCACCTTCAGCCACATGATAAGAGTTCAAAAAGGCATTCCTTTACCATTATCTTCTATTGGAGATCCGACATGCCCGTACGGATCAGTTTGTAAATGTCCACAAGGAGGTATGAACGTGAGAGAGTACAGTCTCAAATTCAATTCCTTGGCCATATAAGATCCTAACCATGGAGGATAGAGTTCATCGATATGTGGATAGATTAGACCCGTATTTAGTTAGAGACTGTACCATTGCTTGATTGAATAAAGATATGGATATAGAAAGGATGCATACCTTTGCGTAGATGTTGGAGGATCAAAGGCAAAGAAAAAGGACACAAGTGTCGAAAACAAGGCATTCTAAGAGGAAGAGATCTATTGGGCAGTTTACACTATCCCAAGGTGAGTTTAGGCCTCGGTTCTCTAATAGACCACCTACGCCATCATCTTTCTACTATATTGCTAGTGCTTCACAACAGTTCCAAGGGTTTATGGGCAATAAATTTGGCGAAGAAGTGAATGCAAAGGCCTACTAATTGTGAGTCATCAAGAGTAGGGAAATACGAGCCAATCAAGGACTCCTCGACAGCCTTGTAAACAGTGTGAGATGAATCATCTAGGTGCATGAAGTTTTGGTAAATATGATTGTTTTTAGTGTGGCGCACCAGGGCATATGATGAGAAACTGCCCCCATAGGGGCGTGGGTGGTGTTGCACAACCGACTAGATCAGTTGTTACATCAACCTCTTCAACACCTTCATTAGGTAGCGGACTACAGATGCCTACAGGTCGTGGTAGAGGAGCTACGGGGAATCTAGTCCTAGTGGAGGATAGAATCGCACATATGCTATAGGGGATCGACAAAATTCAAAAGCATCGCCGGATGTGGTTACGGGTACACTATCAATATTTTCACATATTGTTTATGTATTAAGTGATATGGCGTCTACAGTATCATATGATACTCCATTGATTGCTTAAAATTTCAAAAGAATACTAGAATTATTAGTGAAGCCCTATGAAGTGTCTACACTGATTGGTGAGTCTATTACAGCTAAAGGGTTTATTGTAATTGCATAGTAACTGTTAGTGACCGTGATACCTTGGCTAACCTTGTTGAGCTGGAAATGGTAGATTTTGAAGTTATAATGGGTATGGATTTGTTAGATTCTTGATATTCCCTGATAGATTGCCGAAATAAGATGGGCATTTCCAGTTTACAAAAGAGGCAATCCTTGAATGGAAAGGTAATATTGGGGCACCAAGAGTTAAATGTTTTTCTTATCTTAAGGAAAAGAAAATGATATCCAAAGGATATATATGTCATCTCTTAAGAGTGAAAATATGGATGTGGAGACACCAACTCTTTCATCTATCCCGTTAGTGAATGAATTTCCTGATGTATTTCCTGAAATCTTCCAGGTTTGCTACTAGATACTCAACCAATCTTAATTCCCCAATGTAGAATGGCTCCGGAAGAATTACGGGAGTTGAAAGATAAATTGAAAGACTTATTAGAAAAGGGATTCACAAGGCCTAGTATGTCCCCATGGGGAGCACCAATTTTATTTGTACGCAAGAAATATTGCTCGTTAAGAATGTGTATTGTCTATCGACAGTTGCAAAAGGTAACAATTAAGAACAAATATCCCCTCCCAAGAATTGATGATTTTTTTGATTAGTTACAAGGTGCTAGGTGTTTTTCAAATATCAACATAATATAGGGTTATCACCAAGTGAGGGTCAAAGACAAAGATATACCCAAGACAGCTTTACGAACAGTGTATGGTTATTTTGAGTTTTAGTCATGTCATTCAGGATAACAAATGCACCAGCAAATTTCATAGATTTGATGAATATGGTGTTCAAGACATTTTTAGATCCGTTCATCATAGTGTTAATAGATGATATTTTGGTGTATTCAAGATCGAATGAGAAACATGCTAATCATTTGCGACAGGCCTTCCAATTTCTTCGTGATTGTAGGTTGTATGCAAATTTCTCTAAATGTGAGTTCTGGCTGAAATATGTGGCAACTTAGGTCATATTGTATCTGATGAATAAATAAGGGTAGATAATCAAAATATAGAAACCGTGAATATCTTGCCAAGACCTACAATGCCTACGGAGATCTGTAGTTTTCATGGATTGGAAGGTTATTACAGAAGGTTCGTCAAAGAATTCTCTTCTGTTGTTGCACCCTTAACAAAGCTAACACACAAAGATACCATGTTTCAGTGGAATTATGAGTGTGATAGGAGCTTCCAAGAGCTGAAGAGTAAATTAACTTCTACACCTATATTGGTACTTCCACAAGGCACAGAAGGCTATGCAGTGTTTATGATTCTTCGGAAGTGGGCTTAGGTTGTGTATTGATGCAGCATGTTAAAGTTATAGCTTATGGCTTGAAGCTGTTGCGGCTACATGAATAAAATTATCCAACCTATGATCTAGAGCTAGCAACAGTTGTATTTCCTTTGAAGATATGGCACCACTACTTGTATGGAGTTCATGTAGACATATACACTGATAACAAGATCTTTCAGTATATCTTTAAGCAACAGGACATAAATCTGATGCACCAGAGGTGTCTGGTGCTATTAAAAGATTATAACATTGACCTCTTATATCATCCCGTTAAAGCTAACATAATAGCAGATGCTTTAAGCCGTAAAATAATGGCAAGACCTTATGGGCAGTTTGTGGAAAGAAAAGGAATAACTAAGGATCTGTTCCAATTAGCAAACTTGGGCATCCGCCTTCTTGAATCTCAAGACGAAGAGGTAATTGTGCGAAATGCGGCGAATCCTCATTAGTAGTGGAAGTGAAAGAGAAGCAGTACACTGATCCTATTCTTTTATAGCTTAAGGAGAATGTACAACATGGTATGACAAATGCATTTGACTTTACGCAAGATGGAGTACTTGGATGTCAAAACAGATTGTGTGTATAATGTAGATGAACTAAGAAAGAGAATCATGATGGAAGCACATCATTCAAGATACTCTTTTCATCCGTGGTCAACTAAAATGTATCATGACTTGAAAGAAATGCATTGGTGAGTGAACATGAAGAGGAGCATTCCAGAATTTGTGGCTCAATGCACAAATCGTCAACAGGTAAAAGTAGAACACCAGAGGCTGGGAGGTTATAAGAAGAATTCATGGCTCAGTGTCCAAATATTCAGTAGGTAAAAGTAGAAAACCAAACGACCGGAGGTTACATGCAGCTTATAGAACTTTCAATTTGCAAAAGGGACATGATCAACATGAATTTTGTCACTGGTTTGCCTCGCTCATTCCAGAAGTTTGACTCCATATGGTTAATAGTTGACAGACTTACCAAAGCAGCACACTTCTTACTGATGAAGACTACTAATAAGCTGAAAAGTATGTGAGGTTGTATTTTAAAGAGATAGTTCGACTACAAGGAGTGTAAATCTCCATAATAGCTTATAGAGGAGCTCAATTCCCTACAAATTTTCTGAAGTCATTTAAGAAGAGTTTGGGAACACAAGTGAATTTTAGTACAACCTTTCACCATCAAACAAATGGCGACATAGAACTTACAATTCAGACACTTGATTAGAAGTTGCGAGCTTGTGTATTAGATTTCAATGGTAGCTGGGATGATCACCTACCACTTATTGAATTTTCTTATAACAATAGCTACCATTCTAGTAATAGAATGGCACCTTATGAAGCTTTCTATGGTAGAAAGTGTAAATCACCAATTGACTGGTTCAAAACAGGTGAAACTGCCTAATTTGAGCTAGGACTTGTTCATCAAGCCATGGAAAAAAGTCAAAGTGATATAGCAGCGGCTGGAAACAGCTCAAAGTCGACATAAATCATATGTGGATGTTAGAAGGAGAGGACAAGGATTTTCTATAAGTGATTGGGTATTCTTGACGATGTATCCAATGAAAGGGGTAATGAGGTCTGGTAAAGAGGGAAAGTTGAGTCCATGCTATAAGGTCCATATAAGATTATTAATAAAGTCGGCCAAGTAGACTATGAGATAGAGCTACCACAAGAGCTTTCATCGGTTCATTCTGTGTTTCATGTCACA
The DNA here is from genome assembly GCF_001406875.1 of Solanum pennellii. Classification (NCBI taxonomy): domain Eukaryota; kingdom Viridiplantae; phylum Streptophyta; class Magnoliopsida; order Solanales; family Solanaceae; genus Solanum; species Solanum pennellii. Next base: position 20,244,180 of record NC_028646.1, read on the forward strand.
ATGCTTCGAAAATGCATCTGTGACCCATCTCGTATTATTCCTACTAAAGATGTATAGGTTACAGGAGATCTCACTTATGAGGAAGTACCCATTGCTATTCTGGATCGACAAGTTAGAATGTTAAAAATAAAGAGGTAGCTTCTGTAAAAGTGTTATGGAGGAAAATGCAAGTAGAAGAAGTTACATGGGAAGCGTGAAATTGAAATATCCTCATCTCTTTAAGATCCAAGAGAAAGATCAAAATTCTTAGATTAGACGCTGACAAGTAAGTATAAGTCTACATGTATAATATGATTAATAGTAATACTAACTTGGTCTTGAACTTTTTTGGAGTGAATAATCATGGTAACATTCGAAAACTTATGTTTTATGGGGGAAGGATGTAACAACCTGTATTATGCATATGTTTGTTCTATTCTTGTGATACTTGATGTAGCCTTATTGTATAGGTGAAGGACCATGTTTATTATATGATTAGACTTGGTTTGATCTAGCTCGGATGGTGATGCGATGCCTTGCATGTTTCATCATGTGTACTGCAAGTTAAGTGTGACGGAAATATTTAAATTAGAGATAGTAAGTTGGTCATTGATCTAAAAATTCAAAGTTATGTGGTAAGTTGAAGAAAACTGGATTAATATTTAGAAAATTTATTAAAATAATTGAGTTTCTTACGTGACTTAATTAATATAGTAGGTGCATCACGTACTTTGACTTATTGACCAGCCAAGGGACCAAGTAGGTGCATAAACTACTAAGACTTGTTTTAACATGTGATTGATCTAAGTGTGTACCACCTACTTCCATTAATCTGGCCCAAGTTGAATAAAAGAACAAAGGGAAAATGGACATCCAAGCCCCAATAATCTTAAGTCCAAAATGGCCCAAGTTAAAAGGCTAAGTAGGTGGGTCACCTACTTTAAAATATATGGCCGAAAATTGGCCAAGAAACACGGCCATAGAACCTCCCTTTTTTAAGTGATAAAGATCAAGTCTTTTTCTCCATTTTAAACTAGCAAAATTTTCAGATTCCTCAAGTATCTTTCTTGGTCTGTCTTGGCTTCAACAAGAAGCCCTAAAACACCTTGGGGTTCTTGAGTATTGACCCATTTTCAAGTAAAAGTTTGAAGCAGAGTTTGAATTCTTGAAGTACAAGTTTAGAGGATAAATTTCCTGAAATTAAGGTAAGAGACTACAAACCAGTTTTTCCCCTCTCCTTAAAACATGTTTGGGGTGGAGAATATGGTATATATTTACCAAGAAATAATGGATTTTGATAAATCCTTGAGTCAATATTCTCCTAATATGCTGAAAGATTTTGATATTGATAGTGGCTGCCTTATGAATATAATTATTGATAGCAGCTTGGGTATCTTGGCAGGGGATGTATGAAGTTGTATTAATGTTTAGAGGAAGGGTGTGGTGGTTCACGCTTGTGTAAGGGTTGTATGGGCCTACTTTCCGTCAAATGTTTAGCTACTATTTTCAAGGGCCTTATTATGATAAGTTGCTGACGTTAGCTTAATCATGACTTATGTTGTAGATTAGGATAAAGGAAATGCAGGAAGGCAACACCCGACTTCGGTTGACCGTAGTTTTCATGTCAAGGGTTATGCGGGGAGTCCATGCCCGAAAATGACTGAGTGATGTGCACAAGTCACGAGTGATGGAAGCAGTCCATAGCAAATGCCGACATAGAGATGTGCACAAGCCATGACCGATATGCTTAGTCCACGACCAATGTCGCCTGGCAACTGCCGCTTGGTATTGGCCGACGTTGCTTGCCTGAAGAACACAAACCTTGGATAATGTTTCCTGCCATTACCCGACGCTGATGTGTCTCAGACGATGTGCACACCTAAGACTCATGCGGGTAGGCCTTAGATAATGTTGCAAGTCATTGGCCAACATCGCTAACCTGATACACACTAACTAAGAACAATGATTGGCTCACTTGAAGCTCATGATTCCGTGCATTGATTATGACTTAGAGGAGTAGACATTTTTTTTGAGAGATTTAAAGTGAATATGTATAACCCAAATATGTATGTTGGTACAAACACACATTAGCTTCCACAAATAACTTTTTTATGCATAAAAAAATTGTTTCAACAATTTTTTAATTTAATTTTTTTTGATTAATCTTAAAAATGAGTAATTGATTAATAAAACATAGGAAAATATGAAACAAAATATGAAAATAATGTCAATAATTCACAAATAAATTTAGTTATCTGAAATTTAGTAATTTCAGCATTTTTTGTTAGGTTAATCCGGAAAATGAGTAATCGATGAATAGAAAATAAGATATATATGAATAAAATATAAAATTAACGTCAAATATTCATAAATAAATATAGTAACAATAAATTAAACAATTTCAGCAATTTTTTTTAATTTTTATTGTTTATTTGGTTAATTCCATAAATGGGTAATTCATGAGTTAAAATAAGAAAAATATGAATACTGTAGAATTAACGCCCAAAATTAACAAATAACTATAATAACCTTAAATTCATCAATTTCAACAATTTTTGTTAATTTTTATTTTTGTTTGGTAAATCTAGAAAAGGGTAATTCATTAATAAAATAAGGAAAAATATGGGAATAAAATATAATTTTAATGACGAAATTGACAAATAAATATAGTAACCTTAAATTAAAAAGTTTTAACAATTTTATAGTTTTTGTTTTTGTTCGCTAAATCTCGGAAACTGGTTAACTCATGAAAAAATAGAAAAAAATATTAACAAAATATAAATTTACTGCCGAAAATTTGAAAGTATTTAAAGTAATCTTAAATTCAACAATTTTTAAATTTGTATTTTTGTTCGTTAAATCTCAAAATGGGTAATTATAAATACAAAATAGAAAAATATGAAACCATTCTATAATTTATGCCTAAAATTCACAAAAATATAGTAACATAAAATTAAACAATTTCAACAACTTTATTTTTTAAAATGTGTTGTAAAAAATAAAAAATCGTAAAAATAAATTTTAAAAAATAATTAATAGTTTGAAAAATACAAAAATGCTTGAAAAAACTTCTAAACATGTAAAATGTAATGATAGAGTACATATGTGTACAAATAAATGATGTTTTAATATCAAAAAAATCGATAACATAATGAAATTGGTACGAGTGAACCACATTATGTGGAAACATTAATGTAGATGATGGAAAATAGATGAATATTTTGTAATTTCGTAAGGGCATTTCACTCTTTTGATTTTTATGGCATGGACATCCATATGTTCTCGACTAGACCTCGATCAATGTCACCACAAGTTACATTGCTCGACTAAGAAGTGTAAGCCACGAACGATGTGGGTAGGCACGTTCAACGTCAGCTGACCCGAAGAGTAAAGGGGATAGGTGATGCATCCAGACCACGTCTTTCATCGGCAAACCGATGTAAGCACACTAAGGATGATGACAACAGGCCACGTTTGACGTCAGCAGACCGATGTGTGCAGCTTACGAACGACGCTGAAAGGCCACGTCCGATGTTGGATGACTGATGTGTGCAGGGCACGGACAATAGGTGCAGCCCAAGTCTGACATCGGTTGACCGTTGTGTGCAGGACAAAGGTGATTCAGGTAGGCCACGTTTTACATCGGCCCACCATTAAGAAGTGCAGGACAAAGGTGATTCGGGTAGGCCACGTCTGACATCGACAGACCGTTGAGTGCAGGCCTAGACCAATGTCTTCCAGTCGATGCGCACACGCTATAACAAATGAATGCCGTCCTTAGAAATTGATACTTTCTAATGGGGATTTCGCTTGGTTGATGCGCGAAGGCAATGACCAATGTTTTTGAGTCAATGCATACACGCCATGACTTATGCCTGTAGGCCTTGGTTGTTGCTGCTTGTCGTTCGCTGATGTGCACTAGCCACATCAGATGTTTGATAGCCTTGGCAGATGATGCATGTCGTTGGCTTACATCCGCAGACGGATGTTTGTAGGCTACAAAAGATGTCGGTTGGCACATCCGACGTCGGTAGACCGATATGTGAAGGACACAAACGATGCTGGCAATCCACGTTTGACGTTGGCAGATAAATGCATACAGGCTACAAACGATTTTGTCAGGACACATTCGACGTCGATAGAAGAATGTGTGTAGGTTGTGGAAGATGCTGGCAGCCCACGTATGATGTAGACTGAAATTTGTCTGCATGCCAATGGCAATGCTGGCAGACCACGTGTAACGTCGGCTGACCATAGTGTGCAAGCAACGCCCGACGTCGCTTTATCATTGTGTGTAGGCCAAAAGAAATGTTGGCGTACGACGCACGTCCATCGTGGATTAACCATTGTGTAAAGGCCAAGGGCGATGCAGGCAGTCCATACACGACTATGATTTAGCGATGTACACAAGCCATGGCTGATTCAGGCAGTCCGCAAACAATATCGGCTGAGCGATGTGCACTGGCCACGACCGATGTGGGTGGACAACAAAAAATGTCGACTTGCCGATGCTGCTTGTCGTTGATCGGCGTCGCTTGCTCGAAGCGCACTGGCCTTGGCTTATGCCACCTCCCATTTCCCAACATTGATGTCTCCTAGTTGATGCCCAAACGCCACGCTTCAAGCTTGCAGTCCTTGGTTGATGTTGTCTGTTGTTCGTTGACATTTCTTAACTAATGTGCACTGGCTAGAGACGATGCTACTTGCTATTGGCCGACATTGATGTTTTTTGTTAGATGCACATATGCCACATCTAATGCATGCAACCGTTGGTTGATGTCCCCTACAATTAGCTGAGATCACTTGCTAGATGCACACATTCCACGTCTGATGCGTTCAATTCTTGGTTGATGCCATGTGTAGTTGGCCGACGTCGCTTGCCATGCCCACATGCCACGTCCAATGCTTAGCCCATTTGGAGGTCTTGATTCTATGATGCGTATTATGACTTAGAAGAGTAAACATCGTTCTTTTGAGAGATTCATAACGAACATGTACAGTCCAAATATACATTTTTTAAGGCACAAACACACATTAGATTCCACAAATAACTTTTTTATATAATTAAAATAGTTTTCAACAAATTTTTTATTTTTTCAACTAATTCCAAAAATGAGTAATAAATTAATAAAAAATAATTTAAATTTGAAAAATTTAAGAATAATTTATCTATAAAATCCCAAAATGTCACAAATAATTATAGTAACCTCAAATTGAACAATTTCAAAATTTTTCTAAAAATCATTATTTTTGTTCAGTAAATCCCGAGAATAGGTAATTCATGAATAAATAATCAAGCCATGGCCAATGTGACAAAAGCAAGACCAATGTTTCATGGCTGATGTCGCTTGTCGTTGGCTAAAGTCACTTTCCCGAAGCACACATGGCTTAGTTGATGCTTCCTACCGTTGGACGACGTCGTTGTTGCCTTGTCGAAGTGCATACGCCACGGCTGATACGTGCAGGCCTTGGCTGATGCTTCATGTTGTTTGCTAACTCTGGTTACATGAATCGCACAAGCCTTGGTTGATGTTGCCTGATGTTGGATGATGCAACTGTCGCCCAGCAGATGCACACATGCCACGACCAATATGCTCAAGCTTTGGCTGATGCTGTATTTCATTGGCCATCATTACTTGCTGAATGCGCATATGCCATGTTAGATGCGTAAAAACCTTGTCTAATGCATGCTATTTTTGGTCTACATTTCATGGCCAATATATATAGCCCAAGACTAATGTCACCCGGTCTATGTGCACACACAACAACTCATGAGTCTAGGCCTTGCCAATGGTGCCTGTTGTTGGCCGACGTCGCTTGCCCGATATGCAACGGCTAATGGCAATTCTACCTGCCTACGTCCGACATTCGCTAATTGTTTTGTGTAGGCCTAAGGTGATGCAGTTAGACCATGTCCGCTGTCGGCTGACCATTGTGTGTAGTCTAAAGGCAACGCTTGATGTTGCTTGACCAACATCGCTTGTTAGATGCGCACACGCAATGTCCATGCATGCAGTCCTTGGCTGATGCCGCATACATTTGGCAAACGTAGCTTGTCAGATATACACATTCCATGTTTGTCCGTACTGGCCTTGGCTCTAGTTGCATGTTATTGGCCAATGTTGCTTACCTGATGCGCACATTCCACGTAGATGCTTGTATGCCTTGGCTAATGCTACCTGTTGTTGGCCAACATCTGCATACCTTTGTGTCAATGCTATGGAAAATGGGGTCAGACCACATTCGATGTCGACAAACCGATGTGTGTAGCCTAAGAATGTCGTTGGCAGGCCACGTTTGATGTCGGCACCCCAATGTGAGTAAAATACAAATGATGTTATCAGGTCACGTTCAACGTTGGCCTACAGATGTGTTTAAGCTACGGAGGATCGTGGCAGCCCAAGCCTGACATCGATTGAACGTTATGTGCAAGCCAAAGGAAATGGAGGCAGACGATGTTCGATGTCGGCTGATCATTGTGTGCAGGCCAAAGCGATGTGGGCAGGACACGCTGTACGTTGCCTGATCATTGTGTGAAGGCCAAAGGCGATGCGGGATGACAAGGTCTTGTAAACTAATCAATATGTGCAGGCCAATAGCGATGCAGGCATTCCACGACCGATGATGATTGATCGATGTGCACAAACAACTACCGATATGGCAGTCCACGATGATAGTGACTGAGTATTATTCAGGCAACGACCAATGTAAGTCCCCCACGTAAAATTCAGCTGGACATTTTGTGAATGTTAAGGGTAATACATGAAAGCCAATCCCAAAGACCGTTGAGTAATGTGCACAGGCCATGGCCGATGTAGTCGGTCCATACCTCACGTCGGCTAAATGACGTGCACAAGCCTAGGCCGATGAAGCAAACCACAACCAATGTAGCATTGTTGATGCTTCTTGTCGTTGGATGAGGTCGCTTGCCTAAAGCAAACTAGCCTTGGTTGATTTTTTTGCCGTTGGTTGACGCCGATGTTGCCTCTCGATGCACACACGCCACTGCTAATGTGTGCTGGCCTTGGCTGATGCTGCCTGCTGTTGGCCAACGTCGCTTGCCTGAAGAGCACAAGGATTGGCTGATGCTACCTGAAGTTGGACGATACAAATGTCTCTCAGCCAATGCACACATGCAACGGCCGATGTATGCAAGCCATGGTTGATGTTGAATTTCATTGACCAACGTTGATTTCCAGATGCGCACATTCCGTGTTAGACACGTGAATACCTTGGCTGATGCAGCCTACCATAGGCCGACATCGCTTGGAAAATGCCTACAGGTATTAATGTTGCCCAGTCGATACGCACACACCTTGGGTGATGCGTGCAGGCCTTTGTTCATGTTGTATGCCATTAATCGATTTCGCCTGGATGATGTATGTAGTTACTTTTTGGAAACCGCCAGTTAGATTGGTCCGACCAGGAAATGCCAACATTGCTTTCCTGATGCGCGCATGCCATGTTAGATTCTTAAGGACCTTGGCTGATGCATCTTACCATTTGAAGAAATTTCCTAGACGATGCATGCAGGTCATGACCGATGTCACCCCAGTCGATGCGCACACGCAATGGCTGATGCGTGAAAGCTTTGGTTTATGTTGTCTGACATTTGTCGATGCCGCCTAAACGATGCACGCTGGCCATGATCGATGTCGTTGATTCGATGCTCACACACCACGGCTAATGCGTGCAGACCTTGCCTATTGAATCCTGCCATTTTCCATTGATGGTTGGCAGACGCGCGCAAGCGACATCCAATGCGCTCATACCACAGGTGAAGTCGCACCACCAATGTGCACACAACACAGATGATGCGTGCAGTCCTTGGCTGATGCAGAATGTCGTTCGCTGACATTCCTTGACACATTCCATGGCCGTGCATGTAGGCCTTGGTTGATGCCGCATTCCATTGCTCGACGTCTCTTGCAAGATAAGAATCTTCCATGACCGTGGGTGCAGGATTTGGCTGAAGTGGCATGCCATGGGCCGACATTGCTTTCCAGGTGCACATATACCACGTCGGATGCATATACACCTAGGGTTATTCTTCTTGTCATTGGCCAACATCTGCAGAACGATGTGTGTAGTCTAGAGACGATACTAGCAGGACATATCCAATGTTGGAAGACCGGTGTGTGCACGCTACGAAGAATGTTGGCAGGCACTGTTTGACGTTGGCAGAAATATGTGTCTAGGCTACGGATGATGTTTCCAGGCCACGTTTGACATCAGCATACCGATGTGTACAAAATGCAGAAGATGCTGGCAGCCCACGTACGACATCGATTGGACATTTTGTTCATGCCAAAGACAATGCGGGCAGACCAAGGTAGACGTCGGCTGACCAGTTTTTGTAGCATAAAGGCGATGCAGGAAGGCCTTTCCCGACGTCTTCTTACCAATGTGTGCAGGAAAAAGGCAATGCAAGCAGGTAATTCCCCACGTCAGTTGAACGGTGTATTCAGACCAAGGGATATGCGCACAGTCCATTCTAAAAAATGACTGATCGTGGCACAAGCCATACTTGATGCCAGGATTCCACTGCCAATGTCAGTTGAGCTACGTGCACAACCCATGACCTATACAAGCGGTCCATGTCCAATGTTGCCTGGCTGATGCCATTTTCGTGAAGCGTAATGCCTTAGCTAATGTTGTCTGTTGTTCCCTAACGCCGATATCGCCCTGCCGATGCGCACACGCCATGGCTTATGCGTGCAGGCCTTGACTAATGCTTCATCTCGTTGGTTGATGCCGTTTGTCGTAGGGTGATGTCGCTTTCCCGGATAACATGGTCCTTAGGTTATGTTGCCTTTCTTTGGCTGATGTATGTCTCCCTTCTGATGGGAACGTTCCACGACTAATGTGTGCTGTCATTCAGTGGTGAGGCATGTCGTTGGCTAACGTCACTTGTCCGAAGTGTACATGCCTTGGCTGATGTTGTATGACATTGGCAAATGCAAATGTCGCCAATCCAATGAGCCCACACCATGACCGATGCTTGCAGGCCTTGGCTTTTGCTGCATTTCAGTGGACAACGTCGCTTTTCATATGCGCACATGCCATGCCAGATGTTTCTATGCCTTGGTTGATGCTGCCTATCGTTGGCTAGCGTAGCTTGCCTCAAGCATACAAGCCTTGGATAATGTCTACTAGACCTCTATCAATGTCACTGCATGTGACGTTGGTCTACTAAGAAGTCAGGCCACAAATGATGTAGGTAGGCACATTGAACGTCAACTGAACAAAGTGTAAATGCCATGGGTTATCTGTCCAAGCTACTTCTTCTATCGACAGACCAATTTGTGCAGGCTACGGATGATATTGACAGACATTGTTTGACATCAAAAGATCGATCTATTTAGATTACAAATGATGCTGGAAGGCCACGTCCATGTTGGGTCACCAATGTGTGCAGGCCATGGACGATAAGTGCAACCCATGTCTAACATCGGTTGACTTTTGTGTGCGTGACAAAGGTGATTCGGGTAGACCACATTCAACGTTTGCTGACAATTTTTGCAGGCCAAGGCCAATGCGGTAAGTCAAGGTCTAACATCGGCTGACTGTTGTGTGCAGGACAAGACTAATGTTTCCTAGTCGATATATGCACACCGTAGTTGATGCATGCACGCCTTAGAAGATGATGTATGTCATTGGGCCTGACTGATGTGCATGCCACAACGGATGTCGCTAAGTCGATGAACACACGCCATGACTTATGTTTGCAAGCCTTGGTTGTTGATTCTTGTTGTTCGCCGATGTGCGTTTCCCACAACTGATGTTGTTTGGACGATTTGCTTAGAATGCGACTGAAGTCACCCACTCGATGTGCACAAAACACGGCTAATATGTGCAGGCCATGTATGATGTTGCATTCAGCTGGTGACGTCGCATGCAAGATGTGCACGTTCCACGTCCGTTCATACATGCCTTTGTTCATGTCGCATGGCATTGGTCGATGTTACTTTTCAGATATGCACATTCCATGTCCATGCGTGTAGGCCTTAGCTGAAGCTGCATGCCATTGGCCGATGTTGCTTGCCAGAAGCGTACATGCCACACCAGATGCGTGCAGGCATAGGAAAATGTTGCATGCTATTGGCCGACATCTGCAGAGCTATGTGTGCAGGCTACAGAAGATGTGTGCAGGCCACATCCGTCTTCAGCAGATCGATATGTGAAGGATATAAAAGATGCTGACAATGCATGGTTGACGTCAGTAGACCGATGCGTGTATGCTACGAATGATGTTGTCAGGACACATTCGACATCGGCACACCGACGTGTAGAATGCGGATAATGTTGGCAGCCCATGTTTGACATAAATTGACCTTTTTGTGCAGGCCAAAGGCAATGCGGGCAAACCACATCTAACGTTAGCTGACCATAGAGTGCAAGCAACGCCCGACGTGGGTTTACCATTGTGTATAGGCCAAAGGCGATGTTGGCATGCGATGCACGCCTGACGTCGACTGACTGTTGTGTACATGCCAAAGGCGATGCAGGCAGTTCATGCCTGAAAATGACTAAGCGATGTGCACAAGGCATGGCTGATGTGGGCAGTCTACGAACAACATCAGTTGAGCGATATGAACTGGTCATGACCGATACGGGTGGACAACGAATAATGTCTCCTGGTCGATGCCTCTTTTCGTTGGCTTGCGTCTCTTTCCCAAAGCAGAGGCATTATCTTATGCAACCTGCATTTTCCAACGTTGATGTCGCCTAGTGTATGCTCACACGCCACACCTAATGGTTGCATTCATTTGCTAATGTTTCTTGTCATTTGTCGACGTTGCTTGCCCAATGTGCAAAGGCTATATAAAATGCTACTTGTTGTTGGCCGAAATTGATGTCGCTTGATAGATGTACATATGCCACGTCAGATGTGTGCAGACATTGGTTGTTGCCTCCTACAATTAGTCGAATTCACTTGCTATATACACACATTCCATAATGTTCTCCGAGCTCTCCCCAATTGGACTTGTATTAGACATGATACCTACAAAACTCAACAAATAAGGTTAGTAGTAAAAGCCTCACTTCACTCGTAAGTAACTCTCAACTCACCTTCTATGGCTTCCTCTTAAAATTGATATTGAACTACCTCTGTTCAATCAACTCAAGACACCTATTCTTTGTGATGAAATGTATTCTTGTATCTCTTTAAAGAAGTACGACCCAAAAAAAATATTACGGAATTGAATCAAGAAGCTTATCAATGAATTAAGATGAGAAAAGTAGAATAAAGAAGTACCAAAAGATTCAGACTCAAAATAAACTAAGTAACAAAAGTAGAAGATTACTACTTCTTACTTATTTTGAAAAATTAAAAAATTTATTTTATGATTAAAAACTAGTTTAAAAGAATTTAAAGATGTTAATTAATTGTTAAATAGAAGGAAAATGAGTTTAGAAGAAGAAGAAGTTAATATGGACACTTAGAAAAATTTCAAGCCTCAAAAAAGTTCATCACTTGTAAAATGTTTATTGGATGATTTGATGATCAAAACTAGTTAACAGGTAATTAATGATTTTAATTAATTGTTAATTAATTGAAAAATATAAGGAAAATGAGTTTATAAGAAGAAGGGAATTTGGACACTTAGAAAAATTTCAAGCCTCAAAGAAGTTCATCACTTTTAAGATGTTGATTGGATTATTTGATAATAAAAATTAGTTAACAAGTAATTAAAAATGTTAATTATTTTTTAGTTTGTTGAGGAATTTAAGGGAAAAATGATAGAAAATAATTACAAAGTGTGGACAGTTAGAAAAATTTATAGGTCCAAAAAACTTCCCATACTTGGAATATTTTTGTGTTTTCAAGGGAAAATCTGCAATTTTCAGCCTCTGAAAGTGAGCACCACGCGCTGACTAGGTGTCTGGAACTTGTTGGCTAGTCTCTGCTGCGCTGGATGCTGATGCAACGTTTTGTGGCAGATGTCGTCTGATGTGGCTGCGTACGTGTGAGCCCACATGGAAATATTTTTTTATTTTTGTTTTCAGATTTCATTTTGTTTTTCCAATATTCAACTAATGGACCCCAAAAAATACCTTTGTCCAAATTTGACTTGAAAAGTTTGATCAAATGTACTTTCTTCTTTCTTGTTCTTCAAGAACAACTTCAAGAACACCAAGAACACACACTACATCGCAATACACTCAAATCAACTCGAAATTGGCTCTAATTTTAGGATTTTCCTCCCTTTTCTAAGAGAACAAAGCCCACTAATTATTAACCTCCATTTCTCCTCTATCAAAAGAACGACTTTCAAAATTTGAAAAGTTTGAAAAGATTGAAACCCTGTAATGGTAACTTCACTTCTACAACTCCAAATTGAACAAAATGTGAAACATAGACTCAAAATACAGTAAGCAACAAGAATCTTGTGTAAAAATAACAAAACAAAGCCAAAAAAATTTATATTTTTTTAATACCCAATACTAGATTTGTAACAACAAATCTAAACCTAGCCTCTTTATATCGAATGATAAAGATCAAACAAGGAAAGACACAATGAAATAAAAGATATGTGGATTAATTCTCATGTTATTGAAATTATGGGCAACAAGGACTAAAACCTCACCTCCCAATTTACTTTAACAACCTAAATTTAGCCCAAGGAAGAATAATAAAATGAAACCAAGAATCACAAAGGAATAACACTTAGATTAATCAAACTCAAAAATTTAACTAGCAATCCAAGGATTCACCCTAATTACTCACTAATTACTCACTAAGAATTTACTACAATTCGAGAGTTAATATTCAACATAGTCCAAGTCCCAAAAGACTAATATTTATATTAAGGAAATAAACAAGACACTTCTTTGAGAATTTTTCCCTAAATGAGGTAAGGGCCTTGTTTGGTTGCCTTATTTTGTGAATTCTTGAATTCATGAAATGGTCATTTGCACACATGGACTCTTTCCTTCTTCCTTCTAAATTTGATGTAACGTAAACACATTGTATGTACTTCTTTTTTGACCTTTAATCTACTCAAATGTTTCCCTTTCATAAAAATTGCTTGAAGGCCTTGGAGATCCTTTGCTTGACGCCGTGTGAATGGTCTTGAGGGGCACATGTCACTCATGTTAGTGTCATACATGCTTCACAAGTTATCAATTCTATTACTACTTTTTTTAGTTTATTTTTGGACATTGGGTTTTTTGCAAAACTTTAGCATTAATTCAAATTTCCGGATATGAATTTCAAGTGAATTCTTATTTTTTCAAGTTGAATTTCTATATTTTCTTCGAATTTGTCTAAGTAAGTTCATGATTTATTGTTTATACAATATAAATTGTGTTGTTCTATGCATGAGTAACTAAATCCACAAATAGGGTTGTGGGAACCATGTATGAATAACAAAGTAAACCTAGCTTAATAAAAATTCTCAAATAGGTTATTGTATGCATTGATAATTCTTCCCTTAGAAGTTTTATTAACGAGTGCATGCGTTAGAACTCACCTTATTGCTATTAACCGGACCAAGGAGGTAATTAATAGGAAAAATATTATCAACATAGATTTAGTGGTGCATTTTGTGGATGTGATGCTTAGTTTTCATGAAAAGATGCATTTGAATCATTTCGAAATGGAGTTTGGTATTGGACTTGGTTGGCCAATAAAGGAAGTTTCTCTTGTGGTGGGTGATAGGGTTGTTGATTTTGATGTGGTGTAGGATGTCTTAGGTGGTTTTGAGGGTTGGGAGTTTGGAAAGTGGGGCGTTGGTAGTTCTGGGTACGACTTTGTGGAGGAGAACATAGATTATGATCTTGTTCTGGAGTAAGGGTGGTGGAATGATCCGATGTCCTCCTTATCTCGTAATTTTCGGGTTTAATTGCTTTCCTTCTATTCTAATTTTCTACCCGTACCAACCGTTCCTCCATATCTCTAATGCTTCCATTCATTTCTGCTACTTTCTTAGAGATGTTGGCAAGAACATCCATGATGTTCTCTGAGCTCTCCCAAATTGGACTTGTATTAGACAAGATACCTACAAAACTCAACAAACAAGGTTAGTATTAAAACCCTCACTTCACTCGTATGTAAATCTCAACTCACCTTCTATGGTGTCGTCTAAAAATTGATAGTGAACTACCTCTGTCCAATCAACTCAAGACATCTATCCTTTGTGATGGAATGGATTCTTGTGACTCTTAAAAGAAGGATGACCCAAAAAAAAACTAAAGGACTTGAATCAAACAGGTTATCATCAAATTAAGATGAGAAATAAGAATAAAGAAGTACCAAAAGATTTGGATTCAAAATAAACCAAGTAACAAATGTAGAAGTTTGCAACTTGTTACTTAATTTGAAGAATCAAAGAAATAATTTGATGATTAAAAAGTAGTTAAGAAGTAATCAAAGATGTTAATTAATTGTTAAATAGTTGAAAGTAGAAGTAAAATATGTTTAGAAGAAGAAGAAGTGAATTTGGACACTTAGAAAAATTTTCAAGCCTCAAAAAAATTCATCACTTGTAAGATGTTAGTTTGATGATTTGATGATCAAAACGACTTAACAAGTAATTAAAGATGTTAATTAATTGTTAATTAGTTGAAAAATAGAAGGAAATAAGTTTAGAACAAGAAGGGAAATTGGACAGAGAGAAAAATTTCAAGCCTCAAAAAAGTTCATCACTTTTAAGTGTTGATTGGATTATTTGATAATCAAAACTAGTTAACAATTAATTAAAGATGTTAATTAATTTTTAATTATTTAATGAATTTAATGAAAAAATGATAGAAAAAATCACAAAGTTTTGACACATAAAAACATATGTAGGTCAAAAAAACTTCCCATTCTTGGAATATTTTTGGGATTTCAAGGGAAAATCTTCAATTTTAAGCCTCTGAAAGTGAGCCCCACGCGCTGACTAGGTGTCAGGGTATTGTTGGCTGGTCTTTGCAGCACTGGCTGCCGATGCAATGTCGTGTGGCAGATGGCGTCTGATGTGGATGCTGACTTGTAAGTTCACGTTGAAATTTTTTTTAAAAATTTTTGTTTTCAGATTTCAAATTTTTTTCATATTCAACTAATGGACCCCAAAAAATACCTTTGACCAACTTTGACTTGAAAAGTTGGATCAAACGTACTTTCTTCTTTCTTCTTCTTCAAGAACAACTTGAAGAACACCAAGAACACATACTAGACCCCAATACAGTCAAATCAACTCTAAATTGGCTCAAACATTATAATTTCTTCCCTTCAACTAAGAGAACAAATCCCACTAATTATTAACCTCCTATTTATCCTCTATCAAAAGACCCACTTTGAAAATTTGAAAGTTTGAAAATCTTGAAATCCTTGAATGGTAACATCACTTCTATAACTCCAAATTGAACAAAATTTGAAACCTAAACTCAAAATATAGTTTGGAACAAGGATCTAGTTTAAAAAACAACAAAACAAAACAAAAAATTCCTGATTTTTTTATAAGCCAAGACTAGATTTGTAACAACAAATCTAAACCTAGGGTCTCGATTCTAAATGATAAAGATCATACAAAGAAAGACACAAAGAAATAAATGATATGTGGATTAATACTCAAGATATTGAAATTATGGGCAACAAGGACTAAAAGGACAAAATTGATAGTGAACTACCTGCGTTCAATCAACTCAAGACACTTATCCTTTGTGATGGAATAGATTCTTGTGACTCTTGAAAAAAGGAAGACCCAAAAAAACTAACGGACATGAATCAAGCAGGTTATCAACGAATTATGATGAGAAAAGCAGAATAAAGAAGTACCAAAAGATTCAGACTCAAAATAAACAAACTAATAATCGTAGAAGATTACTATTTGTTACTTAATTTGAAGAATCAAAGAATTTATTTGACGATTAAAACTAGTTATCAAGATGTTAGTTAATTTTTAAATAGTTGAAAAATAGATGGAAAACTATTTTAGAAGAAGAAGAAGTCAATTTGGACAGTTAGAAAAATTTCAAGCCTTAAAATGGCGGTTATGCTAACTCCCATAAAACTAATGAAAGTGCTAAGTCTTATAAAAGAGTAGATACTTATGGTAGGTATTGGAATGGGAAGCTATCTAACCATTGCACTAGGTAGGCATTCCAAAAGGTATGTATTAGTCAGGCTTGTCATTCAAGCATCGCCCATTGCCTGCACACACAACCCGTAAATGTTTGAAGTGGGCTGCCCGCATTGGCCGTAGCCTGCTCACTGCTAAGTCGGTGTTGGTTATGGACTTCCAACATCGTTCCGAGATTGAGCACATCGATCAGTTATAGCTGGGCTTGGACTTCTCGCATTGCCCTTGCCCTGTAAAAAAGAGTCAGGCAACATCAAGCGTTGCCTGACCCATCACCTTCGGCCTGTACAATAGTTACCCAACATCGGCGTAGGCTTCGAGTATCGCCTTTGGCTTGCACACAATGGTCAGCCAACATCTGTTGTGGCATTCATGCGTCGCCTTTGTCCTGCACACATGGTCAATCGATGATTGATGTGGCATGCGCGCATCACCTTTGGCCTGCAATGCGACATTAGGCGATATTAGGCGTTGCTTGCCCGCATCGCCTTTGTCCTGCACAACGGTCGGCCGATGTCGGGTGTGTCCATCCAGCATCGCTTTTGTCTTGCACATAATGGTCAACCGACGTCGGACGTGGCCTTCAAGCTTCACGTTTTTCCTGCATAGAATGGCCAGCCAACGTCAAATGTGGCATCTCCTTTTTCTTGCACACAACAAGAATCTAACATTGGATATGGATTTCACTTATCCT
The DNA here is from genome assembly GCF_001406875.1 of Solanum pennellii. Taxonomy (NCBI): domain Eukaryota; kingdom Viridiplantae; phylum Streptophyta; class Magnoliopsida; order Solanales; family Solanaceae; genus Solanum; species Solanum pennellii. Next base: position 20,260,923 of record NC_028646.1, read on the forward strand.
TTGTAGCCTGCAACGTCGGTCATCCAACTTCAGACGTTACCTAACAGCATCGTCTGTATCCTGCACACGTTGGTTTGCTGACGTCAGACGTGGCCTATGAGCATCGTCCATATTTCACACATGGATATGCCGATGCAACGCCTATGGCCTGCACACTTCGGTTAGTCGACATCTGATGTGCCTACTAGCATCGTTTCTGGCATGCATTTGTTAGACGAGCGACGTCACATGCGGTGACATTGATCAAGGTCTAATAAACAACATGCAGATGTTAATGCCGTATAAAATCCAAAGATTGAGAAACACCTTTCTTCCATAATAACACATTCATCTATTTTCCATCGTCTATTCTCAAGGTTTCCATTTCTCATGGTTCATTTGTAACAATTTCATTACATTTGTGGTTTATATGATATTGAAACATATATATATGTTCAAATAAGTACTCGATGATTATTTTCACATGTTTAGAAGTACTGTCGAACATTTTCATATTTTTCAAACTTTTATTATTTTTAAAAAATTATTTTCACCATTTTTTTATATTTTACGTCACATTTTAAAAATTCAAATTTCTAAAATTTATTTAATTCAAGGTTACCCTATTTATGTGAGAATTTTACGCATTAATTTTGTAATTTTTTCATATTTTTTATGAATTAATTACACATTTTCGGGATTTTCCGAAAAAAAGAAATTTTTTTCAAAATTATTGAGATTTTAGAATTTTAACATTACTACATTTATTTGTTAAATTTTGTCGTTAATTTTAATTTTTTTAATTTATTTATTAATGAATGACCCATTTTTTGGATCTAGTGAACAAAAATAAAAATTTTAAAAATTGTTGAATTTAAGGTTACTATATTTATTTATAGGTTTTTTGTATTAATTTTATATTTCTTAAATATTTTTCCTATCATTTATTCATGAATTACGTATTCTCGGGATTTATTGAACAAAAATAATAATTTTTAAAATTTGAAATTGTTGATGAGGTTAGTATATTAATTTGTAACATTTAGGCATTAAATTTTTTTATATTTTTCCTATTTTTCATTAAGGAGTTCCCCATTTTCGATATTTATCCAACGAATATAAAAATTTAAAAATTAATTGAAATTGATAATTAAGGTTACTATGTTTGTTTTTTTCATAGTTTTTCTTTTTTTTATTCTTGAATTACATACTTTTGGGATTTACCAAAAAAAAAATTGAAAAATTAATGAAATTGTAGAATTTAATTATTATATTTATTTGTGAATTTTTGGCGTATATTTTCCCTATTTTATTCATTAATTACTCTTTTTAAGATTTATCGATCAAATATAAAAATTAAAAAAAATAATGAAATTGTTGAATTTAAGATAACTACATTTAGTGTTGTGATTTTTTGGCGTTATTTTTATATTTTTTCATACTTAAATTATGTTTTATAATTAATTACTAGTTTTCGAGATTAACCAAAAAAATACATATAAATAAATCTTTGAAAAGTATTTTTTATATATAAAAAACTTATTTGCTGAAGCTAATGTGTGTTTGTACGTTAAAACGTGCATATTTGGGTTGTACATGTTCGCTATGAATCTCTCAAAAAAACGATGTCGGATCCTCTAGGTCAAAATCTGTGTCATAGAATCAAGATCTCCAAGGGGGTGATGCATCGGACGTGGCATGTGGCATCTATCTAGACACGTCGACAAACTACACGTGGCATCAACAAATGCATGCACGCTTCAAACGTAAAGTGTGTGCATATAGCATGTGACTTCGGCTAATTGTAGGAGGCATCAACCAATGTCTGCACACATCAGACGTGGCATATGTACATCTATTGATCGACATCAATGTCGGCCAACAACAAGTAGCATCGTATGTAGCCTTTCCACATTGGGCAAGCAACGTCGACAAATAACAAGAAACATTAGAAAATGAATGCACCCATTAGGTGTGGCGTGTGAGCATACACTAGGCGACATCAGCGTTGGAAAATGCAGGTTGCATAAGATAATGCCTCTTCTTTGGGAAAGAGACGCAAGCCAATGGAAAGCGCCATCGACCAGGAGACATTATTCGTTGTCCACCCGTATCGGTCGTAACCAGTGCATATCGCTCAACCGATGTTGTTCGTAGACTGCCCACATCAGCCATGCCTTGCACATCTCTTAGTCATTTTCAGGCATGAACTGCCCGCATCGCCTTTGGCATGTACACAACAGTCAGTCGACGTCAGACGTGCATCACATGCCAACATCGCCTTTGGCCTATACACAATGGTAAACCCACGTTGGGCGTTGCTTGCACTCTATGGTCAGCTAACGTTAGATGTGGTTTGCCCGCATTGACTTTGGCCTGCACAAAAAGGTCAATTTATGGCAAACATGGGCTGCCAACATCATCCGCATTCTACACGTCGGTGTGCCGATGTCGAATGTGGCCTGACAACATCATTCGTAGCCTACACGCATCGGTCTACTGACATCAACCATGGATTGTCAGCATCTTCTGTTTCCTTCACATATCGATCTGCTGACGCCGGATGTGGCCTGCCAACATCTTCTGTAGCCTGCACACATAGGTCTACAGATGTCGGCAATGGAATGCAACATTTTCCACTGCCTGCACGCATCTGGTGTGGCATGTACGCTTATGGCAAGAAACATCGTCCAATGGCATGCAACTTCAGCTAAGGCCTACACGCATGGACATGGAATGTGCATATCTGAAAGGTAACATTGGCCAATTCCATGCGACATGAACAAAGGCCTGTATGAACGGACGTGGAACGTGCATATCTTGCATGCGACGTCGGCCAGCTGAATGCAACATCATACATGGCCTGCACATATTAATCATGTTGTGTGCACATCGAGTGGGCGACTTCAGTCGCGGTCTCAGCAAATCGGCCAGACAACATCAGTTGTGGCCAACGCACATTGGCGAACAACAGGAATCAACAACCAAGGCTTGCAAACATAAGTCATGGCGTGTGTGCATCGACTTAGCGAAATCCGTTGTGGCATGCACATCAGTCTTGCCGAATGACATACATCATCTTCTAAGGCGTGCATGCATCAGCTACGGTGTGCGTATATCGACTGGGAAACATTGGTCTTGTCCTGCACACAACGGTCAGCCGATGTCAGACGTTGCCTTACCGCATCAGCCTTGGCCTGCACTTAATGGTCAGCAAACGTGGAATGTGGTCTACCCGAATCACCTTTTTCCCGCACACAACAGTCAACCAATGTTAGACATGGGTTGCACTTATCGTCCATGGCCTGCACACAGTGGTGATCCAACATCGGACGTGGCCTTCCAGCATCATTTGTAACCTACATAGATCGATCTGTTGATGTCAAACAATGTCTGTCAATATCATCCGTAGCCTGCACAAATTGGTCTGTCGATAGAAGAAGTGGCTTGGACAGATAACCCATGGCATTCACACTTTGTTCAGTTGTTCAATGTGCCTACCTGCATCATTTGTGGCTTGCACTTCTTAGTAGACCAACGTCACATGCGATTACATTGATCGAGGTCTAGTAGACATTATTCAAGGCTTGTGTGCTTGAGGCACGCGACCCTAGCGAACGATAGGCAGCATCAACCAAGGCATAGAAACATCTGGCATGACACGTGCGCATATGGAAAGCGACGTTGTCCACTTAAATGCAGCAAAAGCCATGGCCTGCAAGCATCGGTCATGGTGTTGGTTCATTGGATTGGCGACATTTGCATTGGCCAATGTAATACAACATGAGCCAAGGCCTGTGCACTTCGGACAAGCGACGTTAGCCAACGACATGCATCACCACTGAATGCCAGCACACATTAGTCGTGGAGCGTTCCCATCAGCAGGGCGACATACGTCAGCCAAAGACAGGCAACATCACCTAAGGCCTATGTTATCCAGGCAAGCGACATCACCCTATAACAAGCGGCATCAACCAACGACATGAAGCATCAGTCAAGGCCTGCACGCATAAGCCATGGCGTGTGCGCATCGGCAGGGCGATATCGGCGTTAGGGAACGACAAACAACATTAGCCAAGGCTCTACACTTCATGAAAGCGGCATCGACCTGGCAACATTGTCCATGGACCGCTTGTATACGTCGTGGGTTGTGCAAGTAGATCAACTGACGTTGGCAGTGGACTGCTGGCATCGAGTATGGATTGTTCCACGATCAGTCATTTTTTGGAATGGACTGTGCGCATATCCCTTGGCCTCAATACACCTTTCGACCGACGTGGGGTATTACCTGCTTGCATTTCCTTTTTCCTGCACACAATGGTAAAAAGGCGTCGGGAAAGGCCTTCCTGCATCGCCTTTATGCTACAAAAATTGGTCAGCCGATGTCTAACTTGGTCATCCCGCATCGTCTTTGGCATGTAGAAAATGACCAATCGATGTCGTACGTGGGCTGCCAGCATCTTCTGCATTTTGTACACATCGGTCTGCTGATATCAAACGTGTCCTGGAAGCATCATCTGTAGCCTAGACACATATTTCTACCAACGTCAAACGGTTCCTGCCAGCATTCTTCGTAGCGTGCACACACCGGTCATCCAACATTGGATCTGTCCTGCTAGTATAGTCTCTAGGCTACACACATCGGTCTGCAGATGTTGGCCAACGACAAGAAGAATAATCCTAGGTGTATATGTATCCGACGTGGTATATGTGCACCTGGAAAGCAATGTCGGCCCATGGCATGCGACTTCAGCCAAATCCTGCACGCACGGTCATGGAATATTCTTATATTGCAAGAGACGTCGATCAATGGAATGCGGTATCAACCAAAGGCCTACATGCACGGCCATGGAATGTGTCAAGGAATGTTAGCGAACGACATTCTGCATCAGCCAAGGACTGCACGTGTCATCTCTGTTGTGTGCACATCGGTTGTGCGACTTCACCCGTGGTATGAGCGCATTGGATGTGGCTTGCGCGGGTCTTCCAAGCATCAATGGAAAATGGTAGGATTCAATAGCCAAGGTCTGCACGCATTAGCCGTGGTGTGTGATCATCGAATGAACGACATCGATCGTGGCCAGCGTGCATCGTTTAGGCGGCATCGACAAATGTCGGACAACATAAACCAAAGCTTTCACGCATCAGCCATTGCGTGTCCGCATCGACTAGGGTGACATCGGTCATAACCTGCAGGCATCGTGTAGGCAATGTCTTCCAATGGTAAGATGCATCAGCCAAGGTCCTCAAGAATCTAACATGGCATGTACGCATCAGTAAAGCAACGTTGGCATTTCCTGGTCGGACCAACCTAACTGGCGGTTTCCAAAAAGTAACTGCATACATCATCAAGGCGACATCGATCAATGGCATACAACATGAACCAAGGCCTGCACGCATCACCCAAGGTGTGTGCATATCGACTTGGCAACATTGATACCTGCAGGCATTGTCCAAGCGATGTCGGCCTATGGTAGGCTACATCAGCCAAGGTATTCACGTATCTAACAAAGAATGTGCGCATCTGGAAAACAACGTTGGTCAATGAAATGCAACATCAACCATGGCTTGCACACATCGGCCGTTGTGTGTGTGCATCGGCTGAGAGTCATTTGTATCGTCCAACATCAGGTAGCATCAGCCAACCCTTGTGCTCTTCAGGCAAGCAACGTTGGCCAACAGCAGGAAGCATCAGCCAAGGCCAGCACGCATTAGCCGTGGCGTGTGTGCATCGAGAGGCAACATCGGCGTCAACCAACGGCAAAAAAATCAACGAAGGCTAGTTTGCTTAGGAAAGAGACTTCATCCAAAGACAAGAACCATCAGCAATGCTACATTGGTTGTGGTTTGCTTCATCGGCCTAGGATTGTGCACATCATTTAGCCGACGTGAGGTATCGACCGACTACATCGGCCATGGCCTGTGCACATTACTCAACGGTCTTTGGGTTTGGCTTTCATGTATTACCCTTAATATTCACAATATGTCAAGCTGAATATTACGTGGGGGACTTGCATTGGTCGTAGCCTGAATAATACTCAGTCACTATCATCGTGGACTGCCATATCGGTAGTTGTTTGTGCACATCGCTCAATAATCGTCGGTCGTGGAATGCCTGCATCGCTATTGGCCTGCATATAATGATTAGCTGACAAGCCATTGTCATCCCGCATCGCCTTTGGCCTTCACACAATGATTAGGCAACGTAGAGCGTGTCCTGCCCACATCACTTTGGCCTGCACACAATGATCAGCCGACAACGAACATGGTCTGCCTCCGTTGCGTTTGGCTTGCACATAACGTTCAATCGATGCCAGGCTTGGGCTGCCCGGATCCTCCGCAGCTTCAACACATCTGTAGTCCAACGTTGAACGTGACCTGACAACATCATTTGTATTTTACTCACATCGGGGTGCCGACATCAAACGTGGCCTGCCAACGACATTCTTAGGCTACACACATCGGTCTGTCGACATCGAATGTGGTCTGACACCCTTTTTCGTAGAGTTGACACCAAGGTATGCAGATGTTGGCCAACAACAGGTAGCATCAGCCAAGGCATACATGCATCTACGTGGAATGTGCGCATCAGGTAAGCAACATTGGCCAATAACATGCAACTAGAGCAAAGGCCAGTACGCACAAACGTGGAATGTGTATATATGACAAGCTACATTTGCCAAATGTATGTGGCATCAGCCAAGGACTGCATGCATGGACATTGTGTGTGCACATCTAACAAGCGATGTTTGTCAAGCAACATCAAGCGTTGCCTTTAGACTACACACAATGGTCAGCCGACACCGGACATGGTTTAACTCCATCACCTTAGGCCTACACATAACAGTTAGTGAATGTCGGACGTAGGCAGGTAGAATTGCCATTAGCCGGTGCGTATCGGGCAAGCGTCGTCGGCCAACAATAGGCACCATTGGCAAGGCCTAGACTCATGAGTTGTTGTGTGTGCACATAGACCAGGTGACATTAGTCTTGACCTATATATATTGGGCAGGAAATGTAGACCAAAAATAGGATGCATTAGACAAGGTCATTACGCATCTAACATGGCATATGCGCATTCAGCAAGCAATGATGGCCAATGAAATACAACATCAGCCAAGGCTTGAGCACATTGGTCGTGGCATGTGTGCATCTGCTGGGCGACAGTTGCATCATCCAAAATCAGGCAACATCAACCAAGGCTTGTGCGATTCATGTAACCGGAGTTAGCCAACAACATGAAGCATCAGCCAAGGCCTGCACGTATCAGCTGTGGCGTATGCACTTCGACAAGGCAACAACGACGCCGATAGGAAGCATCAACTAAGCCATGTGTGCTTCGAGAAAGTGACTTTAGCCAACGACAAGCGACATCAGCCATGAAACATTGGTCTTGCTTTTGTCACATTGGCCATGGCTTGTGCTTGCTTAGCCGATGTTGGGCATGGGCTGACTACATTGGCCGTGGCCACTGCATATCTCTCATTAATTGTCAAGTTTGGCCTACCCGCATCGCCCTTATCCTGCACCAAAAGTCAAGCCGATGTTAGACATGGGGTTCGTGCATCGGCCTTAGCCTATACAATACTTAACCAAAATCATCTCTGGACTGCACATATGACTCGTGGCTTGTGCACATCGCGCGACCTTCATCGGGCGTGGATTTAACACATTGCCTTTGGCGTGCACGCAATGGTCAACCGACATTAGGTGTTTCTTGCCTGCATCCCCTTTGTCCAGCACAAAATAGTCAGCCAACGTCAGGCGAGTCATTTGGCCTGCCCACAATGGTGAGTCTACGTCAGACGTGGTCTGCCTGCATTGCCTTTGGCATTTTCACAATGGTCAAGCAATGTCAGATCTGGGCTACCAGAATTGTCTGCATCCTACACACATTGGTATGTCGACGTCAAACATTGCCTTATAGCATCGTCCGTAGCCTAGACACATCAGATTGCCGACATCAAACGTTGACATCGAACATCATCCATATGCTGCAAAAATCAGTATGTCGACATAGGATGTGGCCTACCAACATTATTTCTATCCTGCATGCATTGGTATGTAAATGTCATCCAACAGCAAGAATCGTCAAACTAGGCATCCATGCATCTTACGTGGCATGATTACATCTGGCAAATGATGTGGGATAATGGCATTTGGTTTGAGACAAAGCCTTCACACATAGACGAGGAATGCACATATTTGACAAGCGATGTCGGACAATGAAATATAGTATTAGCCAAAGCCTTCATGCATGGATTTGTCATGTGCAACTATAGGAAGCGATGTCGACAAAACCACATCGAGTGTTCCCTGCCCCCATCACCTTAGACAAGCATATTATGGCCAGCCGATATCAAGCGTGGCCTGCCCATATCAAATCTTAACTACACACAATGGTCAGCGACGTCGGACGTGTTCAGCAAACATCGCCTTTGGCCTGCACACTATGGTCAACCAACATCAGACATAGTATGCCCGCATCGCCTATGGCCTTCACAAAATGGTGAGCCAACGTTAGACATAGGAAGGCAACAAAATCCTTAGTCAGTACGCGTCGAAATGTGAAAATCTTGCAAACGATGTGGGACAATGGCATACGGCTAAAGACAAGTCCTGCACACACAGACGAGGAATGCACATATTTAACAAGCGATGTCGGCCAATGAAATGCACTATCAGCCAAAGCCTTCATGCACGGATGTGACAGGTGTACATCTAGAAAGCGATGTCGGTCCAGCGACATCGAGTATTGCCTTCCTCATTACCTTTGACCAGCACAATATGGTCAGCCGACTTCCGACGTGGCCTACCCATATCTCTTTTTAACTACACATAATGGCCAGCCAACGTCAGACGTGGTCTGCCTACATTTCCTTTGGCCTGCACACAATGGTCAACAAACATCAGATATGGTATGCCCGCATCGCCTCTGGCCTGTACAAAATGGTCATCTGACGTCAGACATAGGAAGGCGGCATAATCCTTAGTTGGTACACATCAGGCAAGGGAATTTGAACAACGATAGGAAGAATCTTCCAAGGACTACATACATGAGCTGTGTCGTGTGCATATCGGTTGACGGCATCGACTAGTTGATATAAGCCAAGGCTTTTGCGCTTTGGGCATGCGTCATAGGATAATGGCTAGAAGAATCAGCAATGCGACACTTGTCGTAGATCGCCATCATCATTCGTGGCCTATGAAAATTGCTCATATGATGTTGGTTGTGGACTGCCCGCACCGGCTGTGGCTTGTGCTTATCACTGATTCATTTTTGCGCTTGGGCTGCAACCATAGCCTTTGTCCTTCAAACAACGGTCAACAAATTGTGCGCATCTACTCTGTCCTGTAGCCATGGAAAGCCGACGTCAGACATGATCTTCCTACATTGACTTTGGCTATCACACAATGATCAACAAACGTCGTACATGGATTTCGTGTATCGTCCACAGCCTGTACAAAATGGTATGTCAATGTTGAACGTGGTTAGACAATATTGGACGTAGGCTACAAACATTCGTCTGCCTATATCGAACGTGGCCTGCAAACATCATCCATTGGCTTGACACATCGGTTTGTCAATGTCGGATGTGGCCTGCCAGCAATGTCCATAGCCTTCATGCATCAAATGTTGGCGAACAACATACAACATAAGCTAAGGCATGAACACATGTTATGTGGCATGCGCTCATCTAGCAACCAATATTTGCTTTGGCATGCGGCTATACCCAAGGTCTAAACACACAGATGTGGAATGTGCATATCTGGAAAGTGACACAGCCAATGGCATGCAACATTAGCCAATGCTTCCGTGCACAGATGTGGCATGTTCCCATCTACCAAGCGATGTCGGCCAGCGAATGCAACATCAACCAAGGTGTACACGCATCAGCTGTGTGGTGTGTGTATCTACTTGGCGACATCGGTCTTGGACTGCATACTTTGTCCAAGAAACACCATCCAATGATAGGAGGCATTAGCCAAGGCTTCACACATCTGACGTGGCTTGCATGCATGGCAAGTGAAGTCAGACAATGACATGCTGCATCATCTAAGGTATCCATCATCATTAAAGGCATGCACACATAACTCGTGGCGTGTGTGCATCGGTTGGAGGATATCAACGTTGACCAATAACAAATACCATCAACAAAGGATTGTGCTCTTTAGTCAAACAACATTGGCACAAGACACGCAGCATCAGCCAAGGCCTGCACACATCTAACATTGCATGTTTGCATCTGGCAACCGATATTGTCCAAAGAAATGCAGTATGAGCCAAGGCCCGCACACATCAGTTGTGGCGAGTGTGTATCGGTTGGGAGATGTTTTCATTGGCCAACGTCAGGAAATATTAGCAAAGGTATGTTTGTTTCAGGCGACCAACATTAGTCAATAAAATGAACCATCAGCAAAGGCCTACACGCAGAAGTCGAGGCATCTACTCTTGGACAAAGGGAAATCAATGTCGTTCAACAATAGGTCTCCAAGTACAACCCTAATATTTTAGGAGGAGGATTATTCTTTGGGTCAAAACAGTCAAAACAAGTCACAATCTACGACTGCCAAGCGACGCCCAGTAGATCAGGTGATACCTAATCGAGTGGGGCTGTTATTACACACATAGGAGTGGGACCTACACACATTGGTATGCCGACATTAGACGTTGCCTGATGGCATTGTCCCTAGAATACACATATCAGATTGCCAACATCGAACATGGACTACATACATCATAAAGCACAAGTCGTTTCTACTCAAGCTCAAGCCATGACGGCCCAAACTAATCAGGGGGTTGTACCTCGAGCAAAGCAACAAGTTGGAACCATGGCCTATCATTTCTGGGATTTCACTAGGATGAATCCCCCTACATTCTATGGTCCTAAGGTTGAGGGAGACCCCTAAGAGTTAATTGATGAAATCTACAAGATCTTTTATGTTATGAGGTTTACTACTAGTGAGAAGTCCGAGTTAGACTAAAGGATGTGGCCCAAACATGGTACCTATGGAGGGACAACACGCTTTTGGGAGGTGGACCGGTGATTTGATCGAGAATCTACTAGACGTGGCAATATGAGACTTTTAGAACATAGAACACCTTTTATAAACCTTGCTCTATTACCACGTTTTTCACATCCGAGGAGAACTCCCTAGAAGTAACATGGCGTAATGGACCTCTCGGAGGTCTTATACAAGCCCATAGTTATGATTCATTGCATTGTCATAGTATATTTAGCGGAAAATTTAAAATTCTCACAGCACTTCTTATGCTAGAAACTTTACGTCATATATATAATATCATAAATACAAATTTAGAACTTTAGTCTATTTGTCATCCTAGAACCAACATCATAAGAGTACAACAGTGACACGACCCTTATAACGTAATACTTAACTATACAATTTATAAGACTTTATAGTAAGTTATACATAAGGACATCCTTGGACGTAAGGATTCCTTTTCTTAGCTTGGAAATCACATATCAAGCTCCTCATCATGTAAAGAAACCCCTTAATCATCCATAACCTACACTTCCGGTAAAATGTAGAGAAGTATGGAGTTAGTACAAGAATGCACTAAGTATGGCACTATGCGAAAAGATGCACCTAAAAGGGACATTTTCTTGCAAATCATACTTCATGCATTTTTTGAGTAATCTTCATAAACCATTATATAATAGCATTTATATCATTGATATACTTGATATAGACATATTCAAAAGCGAAACATCATATAAAATCACATATAGAATTTAGGCCACATTATAAGGTCAATTTACAGTGAATTATTTGCTTTAATAATTAATATTTTTCCTTTAACAGTGAACATCTTTTTCTTTAACAACTCCCAAGTAACCCTCTAGTGATACTTGGTGCAGTGCATCACCTAAATGCCACAGGAATCATTCATACAACTTACATAAGACAACACATACCATCATAGAAATACAATACATCAAAGACATATTTAAGCCAATACCACAAGAGTATTAGAGTAAACTACATCAACTTGCACATATACTACTTCAATTCACATCAATGCCTTATAAGACCTTCATCATATAGTATTTTAGACCAACATAGTTCATGTAAGAACAAGACCAGATCATATAGATCTATTAGAACTTATACCGTGCACTTCATCATAATAAATAGACAATTACTACAAATTCATGCATAAGCAACATATACATGGACATATCCATTAAAACACCTTCATAGGACTTCCCTCAAGAGTAACTTGTGCAATACATATGTAAAGTCCCATACTTCGACCTACACTAAGAAACTACCCTTAGTTTATCCTAGTTAGAATAGTTACTTTACTTCCATTATCCATTTTACTTAAGGGATACTATACCCTTAATCGACAATAAGACCATGTGATCCAAACATGGAATTTGGTTTCATCTCCTCACACAAAAGGAGGGTATCTTACGTTCCAAGGTAAGATATGAGTATAATTCTATCATATTAGGCGATATCACTTGATAGATCTTATGAGGTAACATAGTTATGGAACTTGGAGGCATCATGGAAACATCAACTATAACACCATTTTTGGGTCATGAGGCTATCCACCCGGTTAGGTCTATGGTGACCTACCTCCCTACAATGGGAGAGGACACTCCTCATATTCAAGATCATTCTTTTGTTATCTAAGTTCCCTTAAATGAAAGTCTTTAGTTACATTACTTTATAAAATAGAGGTTTAGGGAGATTCAATCTCCATATGCTTAGCTCATAGGTTATAGATGAGAAATACTTTCATCAACATGGACATATAATATGTAAGCATCTATCTAGTTTAGGATACTCTTGAGCACATAATTCAAGATCCCCTGTATTTACTAGATCATCATAAATGTATCTGTGTACATACTTGTGAGCAAACCTTTCACATAACACCTTTAGATCACACATGTTCATACTTTACTTCATTCATGAAAAAGTGTACAAGTGTAACTATGTAAGCCATGCTTTCATATAAACACATTTAGACACTATGTATAATCATACTTCATCATAACACATACTTCACGTTATAGCATGTAAGTCATATTCATAACATGTTCATACATTCATATTTCATGCATAGTAGTAGATATCTAGTGAATATGTGATCAACCTTTCATTAGACACCATGACCCTTAACTAAAATATAATCATGCATGATGTGTGGGTGCATGTGTACATTGGTCAACATGGTCACATAGTGGCTACCAATAACACCTTGAGGTAGCCACCCTCTTAAGACGACAATGCAAAACCAAGCATAGGCCACAAAACACAATTAAGCATAGGAGGCAAGAAAATCTTCACATTAGATTTAAGACTCCTAACATTAGATAGTCACACATTCACATAGGAATACATGGGTAGGGGTGATAAATTCTGAATAGTTTATTAATGTCAGCACACACACATTCTCTTAACATAACCATTTAAATGCTCATGACATAAGAAACACAACCTAGATCATAGTTAGAATAGGAATCTAGGCATAGGCTTCACATAGCGTGGTTCATCACCAACACACATTCATAAAATAGTTGCCTTCAAGTCTATGATCATATCACATACTATGGAGAAGTAGAGAATTAGAGAAATTCTTACCAATCCTTTAGCCTTTGGTCATCATTGACCATTACTACTCTTTTAACAACATTTTAAATATAGGGAAGTAGATAAATATGCTTTAATCATAAAAGAAACCATGCATAAGACATCAAAACACCATGCTAAAACTAGTACAATACATAACCAACATACTAGAAAGTAGAAGGGCATAGATCATTAACCAATTTCAATTGCATTGAGCATCAATCCTATTTTATATTTATTATAAAGGTAGGGAAGTATCTAAGTAAATCATGAAAAAGTCTAAATTATACATTAATCATAACAAGATTGAGATCATATTAAGTCCACTACATCATCAATTCATAGAATATGGGGAAGTTAATGTCTTACCAATTCTTCCTCACTTTGAATATAAATTAGTCATGCTTACAACTAAAAAGTAATACGCATAGAGGTAATTTGTTAAATATACCATAGCTTAAATGAAATCCTACTACAATTGCCATGAAATCAAGATTACACTGAGCATCATAGAATTACAATAGAGAGGAATTAGAGATCAAGTCTTCAAACATCAATACACATTGGATACCAACACATATTTCATCATTATAATATATTATAGGCGGTTTCTAAAGTAAAATTTATCCTATAAAACTCATTAACCAATTTCAATTGTGTGGAGATACATAGATTACATTAGTAATTTATAGAAGATAGGAGAACATGCCTCAATAATATATAATCTTCAAGCCATGATCCACATTGGATCCATTACATTACAATTCATAATCTATATACATTAGTGGAAGTGGTCATCAGTCAATTGAACATAATCGAATTCCTCTTTCACGCACTATAATTACATTGTTATAGTGATCACATAGAGGCAAAGGCTAGTCATGATCAAATCTTCTTACATTGCTCCAATTCAATCATTCATCAACAAATTCACCATAAATATACATAACAAACAATAGATATAAGAAATTTAACGTTTTAGAATCACAATAGAATCAATAACAAGTCGTGATAACAATGCCTATGTAAGGGCTAAATTGATTTTGGGAAGGGACATGGGTTTACAATGCAATTGGACTTTTTTCACGTCTTAACCAATACATTATCATCAGTTAATCATTATTAAGCCCTTGAAAACGTTTTTAGAAAGAACCCATGACTATATATAAGAAGGAGAAGTTTGATCATATTTTCTCTTTGAAAACTTTGATATTAACTTTCCAAGTAAAAGGTTACTTAGAGATGAAGGATTACCATAACTTTATCTAGAATAAATCTTCTAAAAGTTGATGAATAATCAAGGAAAAGCGAAGACAAAAGATGTTCTTGAGCTTTATCTTCAGTGGAGGTTTCTATAGAGAATTGGTGTCATTTTCGGGTTTACCCCATAGATCTAACCGGCGTCGTTGTCCTCTTTGAGGACTAAGACTAGCCTCCTAGTTTACATCATTACATTCAAATGAAAAATTTAGTGAAAAATTTTGAACTTTTCATAATTTCTACTTGGAGGTTTTATAGAAACCTATACATAGACTTAACTAATATATATATCGAGTGTACATAGACCCTTCGTATAGGAAGATTAGTTAGTCTTCTTCTTCTATTGCATGTATATATATAAAATATAACATAGACATAATAGTCATAATAGACGTCTCATCTTATAACCTTCTAATAAAAGTTTAAGAACTTTAACGTAACACATACATCAAAGTAAAAATGGCTCACATGGGCTATACATTGTTTCGTACTAAATTGAAAGAAATAACAACAGAAATCTTTTAAGAAAATCAAATACATAAGCTAGATAATGGAATCGCCCTCAAAAATTGAGGACCTACCCAACTAAGATGAATAAGAGATCCAAGCCTTCTTCAAATCGTTTCTAATCACTTGAACGATCGAAACCTAAGATGTTAGGAAACAGGAAGAAATGAAGTTAGTACGACACTTGTACTAAGTATGAGACCATATGCACACATAGTATGAAAACATGCTAAGAAAAAGGGACATTTCATAAAGAATGAATTATTAATTTAAAACCCTTATACACAATCAGCAAGAGCGTACAAATCCATAATGCATGTTCATTAAATCATCAGCATGTACATCACAAGAACGACATCATTAAGTCTAGTCAAGTCAACCATGCATATCATATCATTAGATACATATTCAAGTAACTCTATCATCCAGTCATATTTAAAAATAAGCATAAATAATAATACATTTCAACATAAGAAAAGTTAATCAATTACCCATGCACCCCTATCAAGTCTACAAGTACAATGACCAGGTAAAGACCCATAACCTTACTTAATAATGGAACCCAAAAAGAATCATGACCAACATTCTACTTCACATAACATGACATTTAAGTGTACGTATCATCTTACTTTAACAATGTTAACCAACACATACTCAAAAGTGAACTAATCAACATATAGTATCAACAATGGGTGGTTCGTCATATATATGTCGTATAACATTATAATCATAATCATACATAAGAATATCCTCCTAAGACTCCCCTCAAGACTAACTAGTACAATGCTTAGGTAGAGACCGATGCCCCAAACTAGACTAAGTTAATACATTTAAATTATCCTAGTTATAGTTCAATCCTTTAGTTCATTTTACCTTTTGGGACCATGTTGCCCTAACCGACATAGACCACATGAACAAATGTGGAATCTGGTGCAATAAAACCCTACACCGAAGGAAGGCAGACTACTTGCAAAGGTAGTACCAAAACATGAAACATAACAACTACGTGGATCCACTAGCTAGTATTCCTACTGGGGAAACATAACTCAAGAACTACGAGATAGGGTTGGGACCCTCTTTATGATACATGGATTATAGTCTCCAATCTCAAGAATACATTAGTGATCCTACCTTCCCTGTGTGGGAAGGGACACTCCTCACTCTAGTTTACTCGGTGCTGCGCTAGAGTCCATTTTTTAAAATGTCTTTACACTTTATTATCAATCATAGATTTGTTTAGGTCATAGGGTCTACCCGTTGTATAATCATCATCATCAATAGATCAATAAGATTTGCATGAGTATAAATCCTTTAATTACAATTAATATAGGAGAGGTTAGCACATTAACATCTTCATATCATTATAATGCACATTCGTAAATCATTCACCCTTCTTATAACATTTAAATCTTAAGACAACACCTCACAATCAGAACAAAAAAATTTAAATTCAACATCATACCACCTTATTAATCCTAATACAAGGCATACTCAAATAAAACATCATGACATAATCATAATTAACCACAATGTGATGTAAAGGACATAGATCATACGAGTTACCAAGTCTCAATTGAACCCAATTTCGGGATACATCATCATATATAAATAACAAACATGATAAAAAGGATAGAAGAATCAATACATCACAATTCAATACTAGATCAAAGATTAAGAAAAGGTACTTAGGCCAATTCTTAACATACTTCCTAACCTACATCATCTTCTCAAGAACTGGAACGAAAGACTACAAATCACCATAATTTTGTTCATGATTAGTGTAAAAACATCACCTAGTAGTATTCAACCAATAACAAAGTTAATTGAACCAAATACAACCTAATTCATATCAAGATCAAAACTAGGGTTAAGGGTTAAGGGTCATCTTCTACAAACTAGACCAAACCATGAAGATATAACATAATTAAGTTAGAATTCCTCTTAATATACTCATAATATAAAACATAAATAATAAACAAATCAATTCGTAACATAATTTTTGAGATTGAGAAAGACCCATATGAAATCTCAACTTTTGAAAATACTATGAAGGAACCCTTTGAAGAAATAGGTCTCAAAGTTGAATTAGATATCATACGTTAAGTGTTTTGATGAAGCATTGATGGTTAAATAGTTTCTTTAAATCCCCCAATACCCTCCCCTACATGGTTTTCAATGTTGTCATCAAATAGAGAGAGAAAGATTAAGAAGGAAGAGAGTTTTATTTTGTGAGGTGTAATTAGTGTAATGACGTTGGGGTCTTTATATGGTGTGTTAATTAAGTTACGAAACTTCCCTTAATCCCTACATAACCACCAAACCCCTTAATTAGTTAGTTATGACATAGTTAAAAACTTGCAGTAAAATTTGGACCCTCAGAGACGAGACACCCCCACGCCTCGTAGCTCAATCAACTGACCAGTCCCCCTTCCATGATGCACGTCCGTCGATGAGTTCGGACAATGTTAAAATGATCCCCTTAAAATAATTGGCTAAGTGTTGTTCGACGGATGGCATTGGTGCCCCGTCGATCAATAGACGCCATGTCATCTGCCTCTCGTGGGTGAACACTTCCCAAGTTGTGTTTGACTCCACTTGCAATGGTCCTCCTCAATGGTCCTTGGTGGGGGGAGAGTCGTACCCGAACATTTCGACTATGAATCAAATTAAATCAACGTTAGACACCCTTCCACAAATTGTCAACCGTTTGTACTCCTAAGAGCTAGTCCAATAGGCTAAGACACGCTAGTACCTCCTTGAAATACTATCTGTACGTCATGAACTTTGTGGGACATTATTGTTTCTAGACCTCCTAAATGCCTTATATTCATTAAAATAGACCTTATGACACATATGTTAGGGTCTAGAATACGTCTTGGATGTTTGAAATGTCACATTATCCCCCTGTTTTAGGAACATTCGTCCCCGAATGACAATAAAAATCTTTAGAAGGAAGAAATAGACTCAAGATTAGCAGCCACCCAATAGAAATACATAACAACATCAACCATATCACTTACACATGGCAATTCAAAAATTCAATTACCACACATAAGACATAACAATACATTATGAGGAATATCCTTATGACAACAATAAGAGCTCAACATAAGACATTATGACTAACATCCTTCTCACAACAACAAGAGCTCAACATAACATTTATGAGTAAATTATGTAAAATTTCAACATAACAACATTCTACATTTTATTTCATAAACACTCACCATAGTAAAATGCATGACATAACTCAAAACAAGCCTAAGAGCAAAATTTTGAAGTCCTAATGCATAATTTCATAGTATTCACTCTAACAATATCAAAATGCACTTTTTGCAAACATCAACTTAAATTTAACTATTATTTTCATTACTATTAGTAACTACTAACCTTAGTTATCAAATAGATCAGGGAAAAGTGACTTCATATCGGCCTCGGCCTCCCATGTTGCACCCTCAACAAGGTAATTCGTCCATAACACCTTTACGGAAGCCACCTCTTTATTACTAACTTCTTGACTTGCCTATCAAGAATTTGAACATGAACTTCCTCATAAGAGAGGTTCACACCAATACCCTCAATCGGAAGAATAAACTCGGGATCGCCGAAACACTTCTTAAGCATGGAAATATAGAAAACCAGATGAACTGAAACCAATTAACTAGAATGTTTCAATTCATAGGAAACCTTACCAAATCTTTGTAAGATTTCATAGGGACCCACATAACGAGGACTAAACTTACCTTTATTTCCAAATCTAACCACTCTTTTACAGGAAAAATTTTCAAATACACCTTATCACCTTCTTAAACAGCCAAATCCTTTCTCCAATGATTGGCATATAACATTTACCGACTATAGGCCGTTTGCAACCGGTTACTAATGATATGAACTTCCTCCAAAGTCTTATAAATCGATTCGGGACGAAGAAGCAAAGGCTCACCCACTTCAAACCATCCAATAAGAGACCTACACCTCCTACCATAAAACGCTTCATAGGGTGCCATGGAGATGGATGAATGAAAATTATTATTATAAGCAAACTCCACCAAAGGCAAAGGCTTATCCCAATATCCCTTGAAATCAATAATACAAGCCCTAAACATATCTTCAAGGGTTTGAATAGTATGCTCTGTTTGACCATTCGTTTGGACATGAAAAGTGTCACTTAACTTCACCTACTACCCAACCTTTCTTTGAATGACTTCTAAAACTTAGATGTGAATTGTGCACCCCGATCCCATATGATGGAGCACGAAATACCATGGCGACACACAATCTAATCTATGAAGATTCTAGCATAATCTTTCGCTGAATAAATAGACTTGACAGGAATAAAGTGATCAACCTATCCAAAACCAACCATATAGAGTCATTATGCATTTTAGTCCTAGGTAAACCCACTACGATGTCCATGTTGATGTCTTCCAAATTCCATGTAGGAACTTGGATTTCATGTAGTAAGCCACCCATCTTTTGATGTTCGGCCTTCATTTGTTGGCAATTTGGACACTTACCAACAATCTCCGCTATGTCCTTCTTCAAACCTTCCAACCAAAATACTTCCCTAAGGTCTTGGTATATTTTTATAGAACCCTAATTAATGGAGTAGCGGGACCCATTTGATTCATTAACGATTTGGTTCCTCAACTCATCTATCTTGGGAACATAGAATCTTCCTTGGTATATCAAAACAGTATCCCTCCCAAAAGAAAATACATCATTAAGATTTCCAGGGACCAATTCCTTAAACTCCATCAATGATTTATCAAGGTGTTGTTTGGACTTCTCATTAACTAACAATGATGACTCGGAGTTATGATGGCCCATGAAACCACACTTCAAAGAATCATCAAAACTCACACCCAACCTCGCTAACCTATGAATATGTTTTACTATGTTTTTCTTTGCTTCATCTATGTGAGACACACTACCCATAGTCATACGAGTTAGAGCATCAGCAACCATATTGGCCTTTCCAGGGTTATAGAAGACGCTCATGTCATAATCTTTCAACAATTCTAACCATCTTCTATGTCAGAGATTCAAATCCTTTTGGTTAAGCACATATTGAATACTTTAATCGTCGGTATACATATCAACAAGGACACCATCCAAGTAATGCCTCTATATTTTCAAGTCAATACCACAGCCGCCAACTCAAGGGCGATGAGTTGGATAGTTTACCTCATGCATCTTAAGTTGCATCGAATCACGGACTATCACCTTCCCATATTACAT
Organism: Solanum pennellii; assembly: GCF_001406875.1. Lineage (NCBI taxonomy): Eukaryota > Viridiplantae > Streptophyta > Magnoliopsida > Solanales > Solanaceae > Solanum > Solanum pennellii. The sequence continues at coordinate 20,281,521 of NC_028646.1, forward strand.
AAGAAATGCATCAAAATACACAACGAAACCCTTTGTACTCTCCGTTAAAGTCAACACCGTAGCGGAAGTAAGCCTATATTTCAACATTTGAAAACTTTTCTCACATTCCTCCAACAATTAATTTTTCTTACACTTTTGGGTCAAAGTAGTCAATGTAGATGCAATGGATGCAAAACCATAAAAAAAAACCTATGATAATAACCCGCTAAAACCTAGAAACTCCTAATGTCTGTTGGAGTCAATGGTTTCGGCCCATTTTTCACCGCGTCTGTTTTCCTTTGATCATTCTCAACTCCCTCACTAGAGATGATATGACCAAAAAATGTCACGGACCTCAGCCAAAATTTAAATTTGCTATACTTTGCAAATAATTGATTCTCCTGAAGCACTTTTAACACCACCCTCAAATGGTTCATGTGATCACACTCATTTTTGAACATATGAATATGTTGTTAATGAAAACAATGACAAATGAATCAATGAAATTTCTAAACACTCTATTCATGAGATCTTTAAACGTCATTAGTGCATTTGTGAGACCAAAAAAAATTACTAAGAACTCATAGAGACCATATCTAGTGCCACATGACATCTTTGGTATATAATCAACTCTCTCTCTAAGTTTGTGATACCCCAATCTCAAGTCAATCTTAGAAAAGTAGTTTGCATATTATAGTTGATCAAACAAGTCATCAATACGAGGAAGCGGATACTTGTTCTTAATACTGACTTTATTCAGTTGGCAATAATCAATACACATTCTTAATGACCCATCCCTTTTCCTCACAAACAAAACAGGAGCACCCAATGGTTAAATACTAGGTCTACTGAAGTTTTCGTCTAGTAAATCTTTGAGTTGAGCCTTAAACTCTTTCAATTCGGCCAGAGCAATCCGATAAGGAGGAATTGAAATGGGATTCCTATCCAGTAAAAAGTCATTACCAAAATCATTTTCCCGTTTAGGATGAATACTGGAAAGATCATTAGGAAAGACCTACGGAAATTCACTCACTACGAGGACAAATTCATTGGGAGGAATTTCAAAGTCTAAATATTGGACTCTTACTATACGGTAGAAACACCCATTGGAGATGATTTTCCATGCTTTGGAACAAGAGATGATACGTCCTCTAGGAATAGAATTTCCTCCCTTCCACTCCACAACGGGCTCATTGGGAAAGTTAAACTTCACCACGCCTGTTCTACAATCAATTGAGGCAAAGCAAGCATGCAACAAGTCCATACCCAAAATGACATCAAAATCAAACATATCAAGTCCTTCTAGTTCAACATAAGAAACTCTATTGGGAAACATTATTGGACAATTTTTGTACAACCTTTTGGCAACAACCGACTCACCGACAAGGGTAGACACTATAAAAGGTTCATGAAAAATATGAGGAAAAATGTCAAAGTTTTTTTCTACTAGAGGGGTAACAAATGATAAAGTAGCACCCGGATTAAGTAACTCATATGCATCAATAAAGAAGACTTTCAACATATTAATCACCAAGTCGGGAGAAGTCTGTTGCTCGCCCCTAGAGCGGAGAGCATAGAAGAAGCTCTTCATTCGATCCTCATTTGAACTACTTGCTTAAGCTTGAGCACTATCCTTATCTTAAACCCTCACATTAGGGAAATCCCAAAAATTGTGCCCACGTTTAACACAACCAAAACAATTGTCCATCCCCTTAAGAAAATCACCATAATACTTCTTTCCACACTTTCCACAATTTTACTTCTCGGTTGGTGAATTAGTACCCTTTCCCTTTTTAGGCTAAGGGTTAGAAACCCTATCACCACTAGACTTAGGGAACTTGGAAGTAACCTTATTCGAAACCCGCTACTGAAATTTAGGTTTGTTTTGTATATCAAGCCTATTCTTTGAATAACCTCCATCAAAAGATCTTGCCCTCTTAGTATCTCTACTCTTCCTCTTAGCTCTTGACTCAACATAAGACATAAATGTTCATGTTGTAATGTAGCATAGCAAAATGACACTCCTCTTGCAAATCATCCGACACCCCCATCATAAAGCGACTCATTTAATCTCTAGGATTAAAAACAAAAGAAGCAGAATATTTTGCAAATTTGTTGAATTTAAAGAAGTATTCATGAACACTCATAACACCATGGCGTAGGTTGATGAAGTCCAACACTTTAGATTTCCTCATCTCCCTAGGAAAGAACAGATCAAGAAAAGCTTTCTTGACGATCTCCCAATTCACCGGACCACCTCTTAATGGCCTATTATCGCTCCATTGTACATACCATTCTTGAGACACATCCTTAAGTTGATAAGTGTGTAGGTCGACCTTCTCACTAGGAGACAACCCCATTACCCAAGAGTATCTTGTAGACTTCATCGATAAACTCTTCGGAGACTTCTTCAACCTTTGACCTGTATAAAGTAGTAGGATTCATCCATGTTAAATCACATACATGGGAGGCTATGGTAGCAACATGTTGATGAGCTCGGGGTACAACCTCCTGATTATCTTGGGCCATCATGGCTTGGGCTTGAGTAGTAGCGGCGTGTTCTTGGGTAGTGATGGCTTGGGACATTTGAAGAAAAGCGACCCTTATACTCTCATTCGTCAAAAAAGGAGGATTCACCGGGGCTTCGGCATCATTTTCGCTTTACTTAAGAGAAGGAACTTGATCACCACATGAAGGAGCTCCCGCATTGTCAATCTCCACTTCAAGCCTTCGTGCCACATTTCTTCGAGTTTTCATTTCCTATAACAACAACAATAGGACTATATGAAAAAGCACAAATTATTTATACTCTAATGGCACGATATTGGATTTCCAAGAAAATAAGAGTTTCCTAGGCATCACGTAGGTTCCTATCAATATGTGTGGCGTGCTTCATTATTATCAATATGTACTTACATAGACGTTTTTGAGAGAGACATTTTCTCAAAGATAATTTAACCTCATGCTCTGATATCCAGTTTGTCACATCCGGGTTTACCCTCTTACACGTAACCGGCGTTATCGTCCTCTTTGAGGACTAAAACTAGCCTCTTTGTCTACATCATTACATTAATAGATCAAATATAGTAGAAAATTTAAAACTTTTCATTACTTCTTCTTGGAGGTTTACATAGACCTCCCCACATACACATAATACATACTATATATATATATATATATATATATGTATGTATGTATATAGATATCGAGTATACATAGACCTTCATACAGAAAGATTACTTTTTCTTCTACTTTTATTGCACGTTATTACATAAAATATAACATAGACGTAATAGTCATAATAGTCAAATCATCTCATAACCATCTAATTAGAGTCTAAGAACATGGGGCATAACACATACATCAAATGATAATGTTTCATATTAATTGGAAAGAAAGAACCATAGAAGTCTTTAACAAAAAGCAACTCCATAAGCTAGATAGTGGCAACACTATCGGAAATTGAGGACCTACCCTACGTGGATGAATAAGAGATTCAAGCCTTCTTCAAGTAGTCTTCATATCACTTTAACGACCGGAACCTAAAATGTTGCGGAGAAGAAAGAAATAGAGTTAGTACACCACTCATACTAAGTAAGAGACCATACGCACACATACTTTGTAAACATGCTAATTGCATAAAGTGTTCATTTTTCATTTAAGACCCTTATGCACATTAAACAAGACCATACCAATCCATAAAGTATGTTCAGTAAGTCATAGGCATGTACATCACAAGAACAACAACATTAAGTCTAGTCAAGTCAACCATGCATATCATATCATTCGATACATATTCAAGTAACTCTATCATCAAGTCTTATTTAACAATAAGTATAAATAAGAGTACATTTCAACATTACCAAAGTAAGTCAATTGCCCATGAACCCCTATCAAGTCAACAAGTACAATGAACAAGTAAACAACTATAGCCTTACTCAATCAAGTAACCCAACAAGAATCATGAATAACATTCTACTGCATATAACATGGCATTGAGGTGTACATATCATCTTAAATTAACAATATAAACTAAAACATACTCATAAGTGAGCTAATAAACATATAGCATCAATAATGTGCAAGTTCGTCATATACATGCCATATAACATTATAAACATAATCATACATAAGATCATCCTCCTAAGACTCCCCTCAATGCTAACTAGTGAAATTCATAGGTAGAGTCACATACCCCTTCCTAGACTAAGCTAAACCCCTTAGGTCATCTTAGGCAGAGTTCAATCCTTTAGTTGACTTTACCTTTTGGGAACATCTTGCCCTATGCGACATAGGCCACATGAGCTAATGTAAAACCCAGTATCATAAAATCCTACATGGCAGGAAAGCGGACAACTTGCCAACGTAGTACCAAAGCATGAAACATAGAAACTACATGGATCCACTAGCTACTATTCCTATGCGGGTAGCATAGTTCAAGAACTAGGAGATATAGTTGGGACCCTTTTTATGATACATGCATTATAGTCTCTAATCTCAAGAGTACATTAGTGATCCTACGTTCCTTAAGTGGGAAGGAGAACTACTCACTCTAGTTCATTTGGTGCTATTCTAGAGTCAATTTTTAAAATGTGTTTTAGTCTTTATTATAAATCGTAACTCAGTTTAGGTCGTAGGGTCTACCCCTTGTACGATCATCATCATCAATTGATCAATAAAAATGGCATGAGTATAAATCCTTTCATTACATTTAATATAGGTGAGATTAGCATATTAACATAATCATATCATGATAAGGCACATTGGTAAATCATTCACCCTTCCTATAACATTTACATATTAAGACAACACCTCACAATCATAATCAATATATTTAAATTAAAAATTATACCACCTTATCAAACCTAATACAAGGCATACTCCAATACAACATCACGACTTAATCATAATTAACCACAATTTGATGTAAAGGATAAAGATCATAAGACTTACCAAGTCTCCTTTATAGTTCATTATCAAGGTCTTACCATAAACCCTCCATTCAACCCAATTTGGGTATACCACATCATAAGTCAATAATCAACATGATAACAAGGCTAGAAGAATCACTACATCAAAATTCAATACTAGATCATGGCTTAAGACAAAGTACTTAGGTCAATTTACAACATACTTCCTAACCTAGATCATCTTCTCAAGAACTACCATGAAAAACTACCAATTACCCTAATTTTTTTATGATTAGTGTAACGACATCGCCTAATAAAAATTCAACCAATAATCAAGTTAATTGAACCAAATACAATATGATTCATATCAAGATCAAACCTAAGTTTAAGGGTTAAGGGTCATTTTCTACAAACTAGACCAAACAATCAAGATATATCATAATTAAATTAGTCTATTCATAATATCCAAAAGAAATCATAAACAAATAAATTCATAAGAAAATTTTAGAGATTGAGAAAGACCCACATGTAAACTAAACTTTTGAAAATACTTTGAAGGAACCCTTCGAGGAAGGAGATCTTAAAGGTGAATTAGATTCCATACATCAATGTTTGAATGAGGAATCGATCGTTAAATCGTCCCTTTACATCCCACAAAACCCTTCACTAGCTTGGTCTTCAATGGAGTCTTCCAATAGAGAGAGAAAAAAGGGTGAAGGAAGACAATTTTGTTTTGTGAGTTGTAATTAGTATAATGGGGTTGGTGTCTTTATATGTGGGGTTAATTAGGTTAATTAAACTTACCTTAATACCTAACTAACCAACAAACCCCTTAATTAATTAGTTAAGACTTTGTTAAAAAAGTGCAATAAAATTTGGACCCTCACAGACGAGACCCCGTCAACGCCTCGTGGCTCGATCGATGAAATAGTCCCCCTTCCTTGTTGCATGTCTGTCGATGAGTTCAGAGATTGTGCAAACTATCTCCTTCAAGGAATTTGAAAAGTGTTGGTCAACGGATGGGATGTACTCTCCATCTATCAACACACGCCCCGTCGTCTTCCTCTCGTGTGTCGACACTGCCCAGGTAGTGTTTGACTCCACTTGATAGGGTTATCCTCAAGGAACCTTTGTTGGTTCTTGGAGGGGTCGTACGCAGACATTTAAACTATGAATCATCATAAACCTACGTTATACACCATTCCACCAATTTTCATATATTTTCGACTCCTAAAAGCTAGTAAAATAGGCTAAGGCACACTACCTACTTGAAGTAGTTTCCGGACATCAAGGATGTTATTGGACATTTTGGTTTCTAGACTTTGTAAATGACTTATATTCAATAAAATAGACCTTAAAATATTGTCTATACCTAACGAAACACATGTTAGGCTCTAGAACACGTCTTCGGTTTTCAAAATGTTACAATTGATTTGAGATGGAAAATCTATTTTGAGTGAACTGGATTGGGAATGGGTTGATCACGTTTTTTGATCCGAACCTCTCAAGTTCTAACTTTCAAACGTCTTGGATGTTTGACCTCCAAACCTCATGAAACTCAATACACTACCTATAAAAATTATTTTTAATTATATCAGGACCTCATAAGCTCATGTCACACATATAATCACATAAAAACACATAAGGCCCCTTTGGTGACTAGTCGTCGAACTTCTTGGTCGTCCCTTGACGTTTTATTTCTAAATGACATCAAATCAGCCAAGAATACTTTAAAGCACAATATTAACATATTAATTAGATTATAGGAACAATTGAGGATCTAGACAACGTAGCTCATTTTGGGGGTCTTACATCGAGACACTGCCTCTTATCACTATATTTAACCATTTTATGACCTGATAGACTCATGACACTCATGATAATCACTAGTATCACCTAGTTAGTTTTATAGGTGTTACATTCTCTAACAGTTGGAAAACATTTCCCCTTGAATGACACTTGCGACGCGATAAAATTTTAAAGTGATAAGCCTCAAGACTAGCAGTGCATAACCATACCACATCATATACAATACACCTATACAGTAGGAACATCAACTTAACATAATCAAGGGACTCAAACACAACAAGAAAAAAGCCACAACCTGTACAACTCATCATTCAACATGACTCTTCCATTTAACATTGTATTTGATAAAGTTCCTTCTCCTCACACTATCATGCTCATAAACATCATTTTAATGTACTTTACAATCACTTCTTATTAAAAAACAATTAAGAAAAAAATTCCAACTACTACACAATAAGACATCTTTACTAGAATAGTATTGCAACATTTATGGAATTTATTAAAGAGGAATGATAATAGGAGAGACAATTCATACAAACTCAGTTTACAACATATACATAACTCATTAAAATGCTCAGTGCAAGGAGATCAATGAAAATCATTATCAACATGATTCCTGAACAACATGCAATAAACCTCTATGACAATCTAACCCTCATGCTTGAATAGAAGAGAAGAGAAGATAAGTTACAACAATCTACAACCCAACTACTCACCATACTGCTCCACATAGAAGAAACCTGTAACAACTAAAGAGAGAACATTATAACTTACTCACATAATCACTCCAATTTGCCTTATCTTGGAGAACATAGAATCAATTCCTCTTTGGAGAACCACAACCAGGAGCAGTAGGATGAACTTTTGTGGCCTCTATTCCTCTAGCCGCAATACTAGGACAATCTCTCACCTTATGGCCATCCATTCCACAACCAATGCAACAAGCGGTACCTTCTAGACATTTCTCAATGTTCTTCTTCCCACAAGTAGCAGAATTAGACTTAATACCTTGAGAACCATCACCACTCTCAATGTTGACCTTAGGAGCACTATCCCTTTATTGATTTGGAGCCCTCTTCTTAAACCTAGGTTAGTTTTGCTTCTCCACTCTAGCTTTCTTCTAATTTCTTAAAATCCTACTAATTTTTGACTCTTTAATGGATTGTGCATACTCTAGAAGACTATATAGGTTCAGGTCATTATTGAGCATGTCCGTACGACAATCTTCTTTCTTTAGGTCGGCAACACCGGTCACAATCCTTCTTATATCATACCTAGGGTTAGACACTAAGAATGGAACAGACCTACACAACAAGGAAAACTTCAAAGAATACTTCTCAACACATATATAACCTTGCCTAACAATTATGAACTCCTCAACCTTAATCTCCCTCCCCTCACATGAAAAGTACTTTCCTAAGAAAGATTCCTTAAATTTTCCACTCTATTCAAATCGACTCAACACGCCTAATATCTTTCCTAACAAAGTTCCTTCTAAATTACTCAAGATTTTTAATGATTGGGTGCCTACTCCTAGTTCCCAAAGGAAAAAAAGGTGGTCATTCACCATGTGATAAACCTACTTGTGGAAAGTGTGTTAGAAGCATGTGGGTGTGTCTAGTTTGAATGGATGATTGCTTTGGTTTAGATATTGTCCTATGGTAAGGGTCAAGTGAATGGGAATAATCAAGCCCAAGAAAGAGGTCCTAGTTTCGATGCTCCTAAGAAGACCAACTTCTATTCTCTACTCTCTAGGGGTGATCATAAGGATTTTTCCTATGTTTTCACCGGTATGCACAAGTATTTTTCATTAATGTTTATTCATTATTGATCTCGGTGCCAGTTTCTCTTTTGTAACTCTTTTAATACCCACGAAGTTTCATGTGGTACTCGATATCATAATGTAATACTTCGAAAATCCAAGACGTGTTCTAGAGTCTAACGAAAGTGTCATAAGGTGTAGACGCTGTTTGAAGGTCAATTTTGATGAATATATGTGATTGAGGAAGTCTAGAAAAAAAATACCCAAGAACGTCCATGACATTCAGAAACTTGTTCAATGAGGTGCTAGCATGCCTTTGCCTATTTGACTAGATTTTTGAAGTCAAAAAATGATGAAAATTGGTGGAAGGATGTCTAACATGTGTTTAAGTTAATTAATATTCAAAACATACAGGTACGATTCCCCAAGGACCAACCAAGGGCCCTTGAGGAGGACCTTGAAAAAGTAGGCAAAAAATGTCAAGAGAAAGTGTAACCAACAGATGCCACAGACGAGCCGTTGGTGAATCGACGGGGCGTCGATGCCACTCGTAGATGGAATCTTAAAGAAAATCATGGAAGGGTCCTTTTTCATAGTCACTGAACTTACCAACGGATGTGCAGCATGGAGGGAGCAGTAGAAATTGATTGACTAACGATCCGTCGATCGTGGTCTCCTTAGAGAAGCCGATGTTTTGCTGCACTTTTTAAATTATTTATTTAATTAGTTTACATAGTTATGTAGTTAATTAGGGGTTAGGGAAGGTATAATTAATTAAATTAACACCCCTATATAAACTCCTAAACTAATTAAACTAATCTAATCTTTGATAACTCACAAACCAAAACTCTTTCCTTCTGTCCTCTTTATCTCTCCTGTGAAGAAAACCATTGAATACCAAGATAGGGGAGGCTTTAAGGGATGAAAAGGTTTAAGGTTGTCTATTAATATTCATCAATTACAAAGTTATGATATCTCTTTCGCTTTTGAGACATTTTTCCTAAAAGGGTTCCATCAAATTGATTTCTAAAGTTGTTTTTTCAAGTGGGTTTCATCCAATCTCGAAAATTATGTTATGAATTGATTATTTAATGATTTTTTATGTTATGAATATATTCACATGTATTCTAACTTAATTATGTTATATCTTTATGGGTTGGTATAATTTGTAAAAGATGACCTTTACCCTAGGTGATGATCTTGATATGAACTTTATTGTATTGGTTCAATGGACTTTGTTACTGGTGGAATTACTACTTGTTGTTATACTAATCATGAGCATATTAGGCTGAATTATAGTCATTTCAGGATAGTTCTTCTAGAATTGATCTAGGTTATGAAATATTTTGTGAATTGACCTGAGTATCTTGTCTGAAGCTATGAACTAGTATTGACTTGTGATGTATTGATTCTTTTAGCCATTGTTTTCATGTTGGTAATTTAATTATGATGATGCTATAACCTAATTGGGTTGAATTATGGGTTGATGATATGACCTTGATGATGAATTATGAAGGATACTTGGTAAGTCTTGCAATCCATATCCTTTACTTCAAATTGTGGTTGATTGTGATTAATTCATGATGTTGTATTGGAGAATGCCTTGTACTAGGATTGATAGGGTGGTATGGTATTGAGTTGAAATTTCTTTGACTATGTTTGTGACATGTTGGATAAGATTTAAATGTTATAAGAATGGTGAATGATTTACCAATGTGCCTTATTATGAAGTGATATGTAAATGTGCTAACATCACTTATATGAATTTTACTCATATAATTCTTATTGAGCTATGATGATGATCATGATGATTATACAAGGGTTAGAACCTATGACCTACAATAATCCATGATGAACAATAAAGACATTAAAGAATTTTAAAATGGACTCTAGTTTAGCACCGAGTGAACTAGAATGAGGAGTGTCCCTTCCCACATAGGGAAGGTAGGATCACTAATGTACTCTTGAAATTGGATACTATAATGCATGTATCATAAAGAGGGTCCCAACTATATATCCTAGTTCTTGAACTATGTTTCTCCCATAGGAATACTAGCTAGTGGATCCACGTAGTTGCTAAATACATGTTTTGGTAACCTTGGAAAGTAGTTCGCCTTCTTTCAGTGTGGGGTTCCAAGACAACAGATTCCACATTAGCTCATGTGGTCTATGTCTGTCAGGTAGAAATTTTCCCAAAAAGGTATAATGAAGTAAAGGAACGAACTCGAAATAAAATAACCTAAGGGGTTCAGTTTATTCTAGGTAGGAATATGGGACTCTACCTAAACATTGCACTAGTTAACCTTGGTGTCAACTAGGAATATGTGTTGGTTTATATTATTAGAGTATGAAGCAATGTACTCTTAAATGTATTTTTATGTGAAGTGGGATGTTGGTCATGATTCTTGTTGACTTATTTGAATGAAGTAAGTTTATGGGTTTAACGACTCACAATTACACCCTAGAAGTTAGGGCATCCTTGTGTCGCACACGGTAAATGAGACTTCAAGATGTCTCATCGAAGTCACTCGTACCATTTTTTTCACAATAAACATAATAAAATGTGTAAGAATTATAAAATTTATTCACACATGATGAACTCCTTTCATAATCATTACTCAAGCGAAAGACATTCATTTAAAACATTAAACCTTTACAACATCTCCTTGAAAAATCTAAATTGAGTATACAATACTTAGGACTAATCCAATACAAGACATAATATAATGACTAAGACATAAAGTAACACGTGGATATTATCCCTGATCAATGAGGACTCACCAATACTTCATCTTCAATATTTAGAAATCTATCCATCATCTATTGCATAATAAGACTTCCAATTCGCTACACTTTAGTTAAAAAGGGAAAAGAAGGGTTAAGAGATTAGATGCATTAAGTATAAAAGGCATGCAAAAACCATGAGAAAGGGATATTTAGTAAATAATAAGATTTTCATGAATTTTTATTAAAACATCATACTATAATCATAAGAACAACATTTAAAAACATAGAAACACATAAGAAATCATTTAGGCAATTATTCACATTTTTAGGAAAATATCACAGTGAACTTCCTCACTGTTACAGTGAAGTTTCTTAGCTTCACTTTACACACCTTTTAGAATATGATCCCCTCATTAAGAGCTATCCTAAGAGTCACTTAACTATGACAAAGAGAGACCGCCCATATACCCTCTCTAAGCACACCTAATGAGATATGCACACTTAAAAGTACATCCATCACATGAACATGAGATCCTTCTACCGCCCATACAGTCCCTTACACACACACTTAAGAGATCCTATAGACTACGTAAGATAGAATCATTCTCAATTAATACATCAACACATAGATAATATTGCATTCTCCTCTCAAAGGATATCAAGAGACTTACTTAAGTAAATCAAGATATAACGTCCATGATTGAATTCTTTAAGATTACAAAAGTAATTCTTAAGAATATCTAAGTTTGGATCATGTCTACATAATCAACGATCTTCCCTAACTCGAGTCATTCTTAAGACATATCTAGGTTAGATAAAAAGTAAACATATGTATGCCCCATTCGCAGCTTAACTACTCTATATAACTAGTTATTCATTTAACATACTTTCTTAACTTAAGTCATTACATTAATTAGTTCATTTAAGTCTCATTTATCACATTAAGACATTCAATTAATTGTATTGGAAAAGACCTAGGGACTCCAACTAAAACCTTCTAAGATATTCAATTAATGATATTGGATACTACTTTTAGACCATTTTAGAACTTTAGACAATCATTACAACCATGTCAGGCTCTAGCTACATGAGAGGTGTTATATTCTTCCAATTTGGACAACATTCGTCCTCGAATGAAACCTTCCACTTTACGAACACTTTAAAGAGTAGAGACTCACTTAACAACTCATGAAAAATACCATAAAACACATTATAAAACACACAATTAAGTATAATCATCAATTTCACATAATTAAGAGAGTCACAACACAACAAGAATCTAGGATAAATTCTACAACTTGTTATGCCATAAAACCCCCATTCTTCTTCCCAAATAACGAAAACTCATTTTATATTCAATACCATGCTCATATACATATGTTCTATCAACATTACAACAATTTTGGATGATAAAACGAGTTTGTAAATTTTTGCAAAACCTTATAGTGAATAGAAATCCCAGGAAGCATTAAAAAGTTAACATTCTTAACAATCAAACAATACAATAGTTATGAAATTCTTTACAAATGCTCGACAAACTAATCTCATATAATCAGTTAGACATGATCACTATTCTTCTTCATGAAACAATTAGTAACCTACACTAGATGCACATGAGCAATGATGAAGATACCATGCATGAAAACTCATTTTCTCATGGAACAAACTCCAATCAAAACATGCATATCATAAGGAGAACATTTGGAACTCACTTGTCACAAATGACTCCCACGCCAATGAAGTTACTAAACTCTTTTTTTTACTCTTGAACAAACATATAAAGAAAAGTTAAGGGTACCTCAATCCCAACAACCATACTCTTCACCATACTCTCCCACTTAGGAGAAACCCATTGTGAGTCAACATAACATTTACTACAAAAAACTCCCTTAACTCACCATATAACTGCTAATACTTTCTTACCAATGTCTATCTCATGCAAACCAAATACTCTCAAAGGTCTCATCATCTAACCACTACTTTCCCCTTACTAGGTGAACTCACCTCTACCCTTTCAAATCTCATAACCTTCCTTTCTATGGTTAGTGTCTTAAACAACTTCAAACTATATCAACAAACACTCCTTCACATTTGTAATAATATACCTCATTGTTTTCAAACTTAAATACCCTTCAAAAGGTAACTAAGCAAACCTAAGGTCATAAACACCATCTTTCATGCCCTATCTAACAAGTCACATCGAATCTTTTCTCTCCCTCAACCAAATCTTCATAAAGTCACCCTCAAGGGATCAACACATAAAGAAACAACGGAAAGACACCATATATAAAGATCATAGGCACGATTAGATGAATGAAGAAGTGAAACTTTTCCTAGCCTCTAATAGACTCCTATTCATAATGTGGCATGCTTCATATTATGTACAAGACTCTACTAGATGTGGTTCATGAGACAACTAAGACACTCCCAATCCTTATGCTTTGATCTAAACGTTTTTAGGATCAACAAGTACACCTTAGAAGTTAAAGAGTCCTTGTGTCTCCACACGGAAAATGAGACTTCAAGAAGTCTCATTTATGCCACTCGTATCATTCATTGCATAATAAACATCCTAAGATGAGTAAGAATTTAAGGCTTTCTTCATACACGAAAAACTCCTTCCATAATCAGTACACAAGCGCAAGACTTCCATTCAAAACAATAAACCTTTTAAACATCTCCTTGAGTCATCTAAACTTTGGAATATGCATTACTTAGGACTATGCACATACAATTTTAATATAAAGACTAAGACATAAAGGAACACATGGATATTGTCCTCGAATCGATGAGGACTCACCAATACTTCATCTTCAAGCCGTAGAAACCTACCATCCTCCATGGAATATCAAGACTTTCAACTCCCTAATCTTTAGTAAAAAATGGAGAATTTAGAAGGGGTTAGGACATTAGATTCACTAAGTATGGAAGCCATGCAAAAACCATAAAAAAGGGACATTTAGTAAATAACTTACTTTTCATGATTTTTTATTAAAACATCATATTAGAATCATAAGATAAAACTTTTAACTAACTAGAACCACATAAGAAATCATTTAAGCAATTATTAACATTTTTAGGAAAACATCACATTGAACTACTTTACTGTACAATGAACTTCTTCAAGTTTAAAGTTAAGTTGCTTAGCTTCACTTTACACACCTTTTAGTGTATAATCCCCTCACTATGATCTATCCTAAGACTCACTTAAGTAAAACTAAGAGATACCAACCATACACCCTCTCTAACCACACCTAATATACCACCCATGATGAGATATACACATTTACAAATACATCAATTTGAGTTGTTTCTTTTCGACTTCATGTTTCTCTTCTTCATTGGTTGATTATTTAATCAATTAGCCTTTCTTTCTTCTTTCTCATCTCTTATTTCTAATCTATTTAACTTTTGTGTTGTTTAATTCCACTTTTTGATTTCAATTGGTTTCTCCCCAATCGGAATCTTATCATTTGGTATCAGAGCCTAGGTTTAGATCTATTCTTACAAATCTAGGCTTGACTTGGAAAAAAAAAGTCCAAATTTAGTCCAAAAATAAACTGCTTTTTTTGTTTTTATTTTTTGTTTTTGACAATAGATCCTTGTTCCCTAGTGTATTTTTAGTCTTGATTTCAACTTTTGTTCAATTTGTAGTTGTAAAAAGGAAATTACCATCGAAGAGTTTCAAGCTTTTCAAAATTTGAAAGCGAGTCTTTTGATAGAGGAGAAATTGGAGGTCAATAATTAGTGGGCTTTTTTCTCTGAGTTTAAGGGAACAAAATCCTAAATTTTGAGCCAATTTGGAGTTTATTTGAGTGTATTGGGGTTTAGTGTGTTCTTGGTGTCTTGAAGTTGTTCTTGAAGAAGAAGCAAGAAGAAAGTACATTACGTCCAACTTTTCAAGTCAAAGTTGGTCAAACGTGCTTTTTTGGGGGTCCATTAGTGGAATTTTAGCAAAAACAATTTTAAAAAAATACAAAATTAAAAATAGAAATTTGATTTTCAAAAAAAAAATTCCAAGGGGACAGCCACGTCAGCAGTCAATGCTCAAAGTCAACCGTTGACCACTGAGTCATCAGCCACTGGGCCCAAGTCAGCGGACAACATAGAATCTGTCAACGCCAACAAGTCCCAGATGCCAAATCAACGTGTGGGGCTCCGTTTCAGAGGCTGAAAATTGCAGGTTTTCCCTTAAAAGCCCAAAAACCAAGTATGATAAGTTTTTTGGACATAAAATTTTTTGTAAGTGTCCAAACTTTGTGGTTCTTTTTTCTATCATTTTTCCCTTAAATTCATAAACTAATTAACAATTAATTAACATCTCTAATTACTTTTTAACTATTTTTAATCATCTAATAAACATCTTAGAAGTGATTAACTTTTTTTTGAGGCTTGAAATTTTTTTAAGTGTCCAAATTCACTTCTTCTTCTAAACTAATTTTTCCTTGTATTTTAAATCTATTTAACAATTAATTTACATCTTTGATTACTTGTTATCTATTTTTTAATTATCAAATCAATTCTTTGATTCTTCAAATTAAGAAACAAGTAGTAATCTTTTTACTTTTGTTCCTTGGTTTATTTTGAGTCCGAATCTTTTGGTACTTCTTTCTTCTAATTTTCTCATCTTAAGTCGTTGATAACCTTCTTGATTCATGTCCTTTAGATTTTATGGTCATCCTTTTTCATAGAGTCACAAGAATCCACTCCACCACAAAGAATCAGTGATCTTGTGAATTTACTAGGGAAAGGTAGTTCTCGATCAACTTTGGGAAGACACTTTAGGAAGGTGAGTGTGACATTAAATACGAGAGGTGTGAGGAATTTTTCCACTAACCTTGATTGCTAATATTTTTAGGTACCCAAGGTGATTATAAAGAAGAATTTCATTTGTAACTTTCGACTATGATAAAGATCACATTAGTAAACACATTTCTAGCAATGATGAGTTTTATGATGTCTATGATGGTCCTTATGAGTATGGAAATGGGGCTCGTGTTTATTATGGTGATTCTTATGTTGGTTCATGGGATAATTAACAAGATAGTAGTGAGAACTACTACACCCGAGATTATTTTTTGATGAATGGAACTGATGACTATTGTGACAATGTCGAAGGGGTAGACGGAACTTATGGTGTATACCAGTGGGATATTGAAGGTTCTCAAGCCTTGCACCATGGTTATGATGGTGATATGAGGAACAATTCTTTCTCTCATCAGATTTATGAATTTTTTGAGAAGAATATAGAAGGAAATGGAAGTTGTTAGGTTTGATTTTCATCCTCATCTTGTGCTACTTCCTATTCTAAAAAAGAAGACATAGATGTTATGACGGGACAATTTAAAGGTTTCCATGTCGACCATAGAAGCAGAACATTCACTACTTCTCTACATATAATGTATTATTCTTCTCATCCTAGTTCGAATTTCCTTTTTATTCGTATGGTGATGGGGTTGGAGGTAGAGGAGGAGGAACACAATGCCATGAAGTAGTAGAGTTGAGAGAATCTTTTACAATATTGAGGGAAGATTTTGATGATTACTTGCGGATGTATGAAAAGGTCAAGTCTATTGTACAAATGAGGAAAGTTGTTCATCATAAATATAAGCCTGAGGAGTTACCATTGGAAGAAAAACAAGATACTCGTTGTAAGGTTGGCACTACGAAGTTGCCCGTGGATGTCAAAACACCCACTCCATGTGCACCAAAATTAAAGTTGAACTTGAACGGATCTTCTAACCCTTCAAAAGGAATCCTTGGCACTTGTCCTAAGTCCCATAAAATTGAGAGATAGAAGATTGAGAGGAGTAAGGGTGTGAAAGGTGACAACTCAAGAGGCGAAAAAGGAAATGTTGGGTGGAGTGATGTGAGAAGGTTGTAACATTTTTCTCCAAACTCATGTAACTTTTCTTTATCTAGTTTTTTGAAAACTTGTGCAGGAATACTTGGAAGAAAGCCAAGTGAGGCACCTCAAAATGTGAAGAATCATGAGGTTCTTGAAAGATTTCAAAAGGATAAAATGTGCTCCAATGTTGATAGGCAAGGTGAAGACACTTCTTCGTATGAGATACAAGGTGACAATGCCAACACTTACATTTTCTTTTTACATGGAACATCACTCTGTAACTAGTAGCCCATTGAGTGTAAGTAATTGTATGTGATTATGTGATCAAAGTGAGTCTTTACCTTGTTATGTTCTTCATAGCATTTTTTCATGGGATGATAATATCCTTGTTATGAGTGAGCAAACACTAGTTGATCCTAAAATCGACTCTTCTAGTTAGGTCAATTCTTGTCCACCTAGTGTTGGTACTTGTAACTTAAATGAGGTTACATTGTCATACGATGAAAGTGATACTACACTAGTTTATCCTATTGCTGACCAAGTTGATTCTTCTTGAAAGATCAATTTGTGCCCACCTCATACGCTCAAATTACACTTACCAAAAGAAGTATAAGTGTCCATATAAAATAAAGAACCCAACTTTTAGGTTGGGGTCAATCCCATGAGGAAAATGGTTTAGACTTAACTTCAATATACGATTACTTCTATTTAGTCAAGTCCTTTCTGAAAACGAGTAATAAAAGGGGGGGTTTTGTGAAACAAAACTATTTTAATGTTGCTAAATCAAACAATTAACATGAGTAAATGTTTGGTGTTTATCAAGATGTGAGAGAAACTAGGGCGTAAGTGTTCCCCATAGGTTCATAACGTCGTAATCCTAGCTATTACAACTCTCCCCTAGTGCTTTGCATTCAAAGTGATAAGTTAACTATCTCTAAAACCATTGTCTGGCATTTACATAATTTCACCCTGTACCTTGGTCCGGCTACATGTATATAAATTACTAACCCTTACCTTTACTTTATATTAAGCATCGTATTCGATGTATGGCTTCGTTATTACTTTGCACAAATCGAGACAAGCGTATTATATAGTATCCTACTAAATCTAGGATGATAATTCTTTTCCTATTAACTACCTCCTTGGTCCATCAAATAAAAATAAGGCGAGTTCCAACGCGTGCACTCGGTAAAAGGACTTCTAAGCGAAAAAATTATCAATGCATGCAATAACCTATTTCATAATTGTTATTAAGCTAGGTTTACTTTGTTAATCACCCGTAGTTCCCACAACCCTAGTTTTGGATTTAGATTCCCACGCATAGAGAAACACAATCCATGGTTGATAAACGATAAATAATGAACTTACTTTAACAAATGCGAAGAAAATCAAGAAATTCAACTTCAAACCATAAAAATCACTTGAAAACCAATTTCGGAAATTTGAATTTATCCCAAAGTTGCAAAAACAAATCTCCAAGAACAAAACTAGAAACTAGTAATAGAATACAATACCAAAAATGAGGTTTTACCCCTATTTCTAAAAACCTTGTCGTAAATTAAAAGGAATTCAAGTAAGGAACGTTGTCCAAAAAGTATGGCTTCAATAGACGACCCCAAAGATATTTTGTTGATGAAACGACGGACCTTTGACTGCCTCCGTAAGTCCAGACTTATCATCTTTTTTAGCCTTCAACCAACATCTTCTCCAATCCAATCGACGGACCAACATTACGGTCCATCGATTCTTGCTTTTCAATCTTTTGGTCATGGTACTTCTTCATCATCTCTTTGTAGATGGCTGAACTTTCATATGCTTTTCGGCGAAACTCATCAAGATCATCAAACCCATTAAGTCTCTCTCCACTACTTCATTCCAATACAACTTCAGTTTCTTTATCGCCCACACGGCCTTGTGCTCTAACTCAACTGGCAAGTGACAAGCCTTTTCATAAACAAGTTTGTATAGAGACATACCTATAGGGGTTTGGTATTTAATATTGTAGGACCAAAGAGCATCATCAAACCTCCTTGACCAATCCGTTCGATTAGCATTCACCATTTTTGATAGGATATGCTTGATTTCTCTATTTGACACCTCAACTTGCCCAATAGTTTGTGGATGGTACTTAGTGGCTACATTGTGGCAAACCCCATATTTCTCCAATAGCCCTTTAAAAAACTTGTTGCAAAAGTGAGATCCCCCATCACTAATAATCGCCCTAGGTGTGCCAAATTTGTAGTAGATATTCTTTTACAAGAATGCGGTGACACTCTTCCCTTCATTGTTGGCAAGTTCTATGGCTTCCACCCATTTTGACACATAGTTCACCACCACAAGTATATATTTCATCCCATGAGAACTTACAAACACGCCCATAAAATTAATGCCCCATACATCAAACAACTCAATCATTAGAATGAGATTTAAAGGGAGCTCTTGCCTCTTAGAAATTACTCCATCTCGTTGGCACCTATAACATAACTTGGCGAACTCATGAGACTGATGGTTAATTGATGGCCATACCCACAATGCAAAATCTTGTGGGCAGTCCGGATACAACTATGATGCCAACCCACAGACGAGGAGTGGCATCCCTCCAAAATACATAGCATCTCCACTTCCAACACGCAACGACGAATAAGCCATAAACACAACTCTGGTATAAGTAATGCTCATCCTTAAAGAATTTTTTCACATCATGCATGAAATTTTTCCTCTGATGGAAGGAAAAGATCGATGGGATTATGTCACTAGCCAGATAATTCGCAAAATCGGCAATCCATGGAATTAGGTCATGAGAAGCGGAAAATAGATGCTCATCAGGGAAAGTATCATCAATTTCAGTCTTCACACCCAAATATCACACAGCTTAATCCTCTAATTTGGACAAGTGATCGACAACTTGATTTATGTTCCTTTTCTATATTTCACCTCAAAATCAAACTTTTGCAATAGTAGCACCCACCTAATAAACCTTGGTTTCACATATTTCTTTGCCATCAAATACCTCAAAGTTGAGTGGTCAGTATGCTCTAAGACTCTCGTGCCTAGAAAATATGAGAGAAATTTTTCAAAACGAAATACCCCTGCAAGGAGATGTTGTTCAGTCACAGTGTAATTCTTTTGTGCTTCATTTGGGGCCTTACTTGCATAATAGATAGGGTGAAGGATTTTATCCCTTCTTTGTGAAATTACCACACCAAGAGCAACCCCACTAGCATCACACATCACCTAAAATGGCTTACTCCAACTTGGGAAATAATTAAGGGCGCAGACACCAACTTCTCTTTGAACTGTCCAAATGCCTTCAGACAAGATTCATCACAATAGAATTTACATTCCTTCTCAATTAATTTGTACAGAGGATGTGCAATTTATGAGAAATATTTAATAAACCTCCGGTAGAAACCCGCATATACCAGAAAACATCTCCCACCTTTTACAGAGATGGGTGGAGAAAGTCTCTCTGTAACTTCTTTCACCATAAAGTGAAATTTTTCCTAATTTAGAACAAGATTGCAATCTTTGCATCTTTTGAGAACCTCGGCCAAGTGACTCAAACACTGATCAAAGTGGTCACCAACCACTGAAAATTCATCCATAAACACCTCAATCGTGTCCTCCACCATATCGAAGAATATCGACATTATACATCTCTAGAAAGTGGTCGGTAGATTACATAACCCAAAAGGCATCCTCTTGAATATGAACGTCCCATACAAGCAAGTAAAAGTGGTTTTCTCTTGATCTTTCGGGGAAATAGAGATTTGATTGTAACTGGAGATGACATCAAGAACACAATACCATCATTTTCCTTCTAGTCTATCTAACATCTTGTCCATGAAGGGCATCGGGAAATGGTCTTTCTCAGTCCATGCATTAAGTTTCCGGTAATCCATACAAGCTCTCCATCCAGTCACCGGCCTTATTGGAACAAGCTCTTTCCTCTAATTGGTCACTACTGTCATTCCACCGTTTTTGCGTACACATTGACAGGGTATACCCAACTACTATCTGCAATATAATATATGACTCCGGCATCCAACCACTTAATGATCTCCTTTTTCACTACCTCTTTCATAGGTGGATTCAACTGTGTTTGGTGCTCAATAGTTGGCTTATGATTGGGCATGAGTTGGATTTTCTGTGAACAAATATCGGGTGAGATCCTAATAATGTCTGCAATAGCCCAACCAATGGCTTGGTTGTACCTCTTCAACACTTCACCAAAAACTTTACTTGTTGCACATTCAAATCGAATACATTAAATACCGTCAAAGTGTAATCTCTTCCCAAAAATACATACCTCAGATTAGGTGGTAGAGCCTTAAGATCTAGTGTTGGAGACTCCTCAATAGATGGTCTCGCGGGTGGAGACTCGTAATGCTTCATATCTAACTCTAATTTCTTTGGGTTTGACCGATAATCACCTGGTTCAAGTTCCAAAACCAAAGACTATAGTCTTCAATACCATCACTTTAAAAAATCATGATCACTTCCGCTAGTGCCTCAATGCCAAGGCGCTCTTCAATTTGTACCTCAGACGTACTCTCCACCCGAAAGGATATAGCATATACAGTTTGGAGCTCACCACTCTACTTCATGGACATACAAATGTTCTTCTTTATTGTTCAACCTAAACTTTATCCTCCCTTTTCCCATAGCATCCAAGGCCCGTCCAATAGCAAGGAACGACCTCCCAAGAATAATAGGCACCTCAAAATCCACCTGACAATAAAGAATTTTAAAGTAGGCTGGAAGTATAAATGACTCAACCTTCACGAGCACATCATGGAGTATCCCAATGGGCCTCTTCACTATTTGATTGGCTATAATTAACAATATTGCAGTGGGCTTGGGTCACCTAAATCCAATTTCTTATAAATGGAGAGAGGCATGAGATTTATGCTTACAGCAAGATCACATTGTGCTAGGCAAAGTGTAATAAACAGATGGTACATGCAATAGATGAAATCACCCATATCTTTTTTCTTCTGCACAAGAGACCTTGTAGTAATAGCACTACAATGCTGCATGCGGTCATCATCCTCAAAACATACCGATCTCTTCTTTGTATCCATATCCTTCAGTTACTTGGCATAACTGGGCATTTGCTCTAAAGATTATATCAAAGGTACATTGATGGAAAGCTGTTTCAACATAGTGATAAGACGCTGATATTTACCATCCGCAGTCTTCTTCACCCATTTCTTAGGGAATGGTGGTGGTGGTCTTGGAATGGGGATCACTTTTTGGGGTACCTCTGCTTCTTTTACCGCTTTGTCCACCAATTCACCACTAGTTTCCACTACCTTTCATTTTTTCACATCTCATCTTCTACCACAGATTGCATAGGTGGATCAATAGTTTTGTTACCTCCTCGACTACTAACTACCATGCAATGTCCATCATTTTTAGGATTTTGAATGGTATTGCTAGGAAGGGTGCCCGACTGTCGTGGCTTCACATTAGTGGACAATTGAGCCATTTGTAACACAAGATGTTTAATCGAGACCGCATGTGCATCAACTTTTTGCCCATTATTAGCAAAATCACCTCTCACTTCCTTGGCGTGCTCATCACTAGCATCAAACCTTCTCATCATCTTCTGCAACATATCTTCAACTCGCTCCATACTACCTCCACCACCGCTAGGACCAAATTCCCAATTTTTATGTGGATCATAGGGACAACATCGATTATTTCTATTACCATAGTAACCCCAGTTAAAGTTGTTGTCACGGTAGTAGTTCCCATATCTAACATACTGGCCCTCTCTATTTTAATTCCTATAGTTCCGACCTTAATTTCCTTGACTTTGACGCGAATTATCCTTATTGTAGCCTTGGATGTTATGTCAGAAATTTCCCGTCTGATCATTCATTTCATATGTATCCTCTTCATAATAGTAGTCATCCGCAAGCAGTGGTGGTTCAGTCAAGTAGTTCACCACATTTATCTTCCTTGTACCCTAGTAACATGTTTTGATACCAACCCAAGCTCAGTTCTCATTTGATCCATCATTTTACGAATCTCATCTCTGGCCGGATTGTGTAGCTTGCACTACAAAGGTGTTTCTCCCAGTATTCCACTTTCTAGTACTCCAAGCCTTATTGTTGGGAGAGATTTTCTCATACTTCTCTGTGATCTCTGCATATGTGCACACACCAAAAGAACCATCCGCAATAGTATGAAGTGCTGCCTTATTATTATTATATGTTCCCTGATAGAAGTAGTCTTTCAATTACTTATCATCAATGCGGTGATTTGGGGCACCTCTCACGTAAGCAGTAAATCTGTCCAAGGGCTACTCGCCGACTCCCCAGGTAATGTCACAAAGTTGTTCCCTCTATCTTTCTGGTTGAGATTTTTGGAAACCAGGTAGTACCATGCTAGAAACACATCCCTCAACTGATCCATGGTATAGATAGAATTAAAGGGAAAATAGAAAACCATATTGCAACCTCTCCCGTTAGTGAAAGAGGGAACACTCTCAACCTGATAACGTCATATCCAAGTATGGCCTCACTAAATAACTCTTGCACACCGATCTCTTTTTGGCGAGGTGAGCATGTGGATCCTCAGATGGTAGTCCTGAAAACAAACCCCTTGCGGTGAGCATCAAAGCTACTACCTACCATGAATATGTGACCCTGCAGTAGAGGAGGTGGGACAAGAGGCCCATCAGAATAAGTGATCTTAATGTTGCCCCTATAGAACTCTTGAGGGAGTGGGATGGGAGGCAGCATCCTCAAAGCATCATCACCCAGGTTTTCTGCAACCACTTGATTATGAGCATCAACTCGTGGTGGGGGATGGCGATTGATCCCATCACCTAGATTAGCTGGGTTCTGCAGATTATTCATTCTTCGAAGTGTACGGTTCAGTTCAGTATTTAATGCTCCGTGTACTTGTCATACACTAGATCTAGACCTGAAAGAATCAAAAACAAAAGAAAAAAGTAAAATTAGGAAATTGTTGAATAAAATTCAGTAATGTTATTAAAGTTAATCTAGAAGCCACTTTTCCCGGCAGTGGCGGAAAAATTTGATACTCTCAAATTACACTTCCCTTAAGAAGTATAAGTGGTCGTGTCAAGTAAAGAGCAAAACTATTAGGTTGGGGTCGGTCCCACAAAGAAAATTGTTTAGACTTAACTTCAATGTACGATTACTTCTGTTTAGTCATTTCCTTTCCGAAAATGAGTAATTAAGGGTGGTGTTTTGTAAAATAAAAGTCTGTTAATATTGCTAAATCAAACAAGTAACAAGAGAAAATCTTTGGTGTTTATCAAGTTGTGAGAGAAACTAGAATGTAAGTGTTTCCCATAGGTTCATAACGTCGTAATCCTAGCTATAATAATTCTTCCCTAGTGTTTTGCATGCAAAGTAATAAGTTTGGTATCTCTAAATCCTTGATCTGACATTTAGAAAATTTCACCCCGTACCTTGGTCCGGCTAAGTGTGTCTATGTTACTAACCTTTACCTTTACTTCATATTAAGCATCATATTCGATGTATTGCTTAGTTATTACTTTGCACCAATCAAGACTAGCCTATTAGATAGTATCCTAGTAAATTTATGTTGATAATTCTTTTCCTATTAACTACCTCCTTGGTCAGGCAAGTAGAAATAAGGCGGGTTCTAACGCGTGCACTCAAGACGACTTCTAAATAAAAGAATTATCAATGCATGCAATAACCTATTCCGGAATTGTTATTAACCTCGGTTCACTTTGCTAATCACTTATGGTTCACACAAACCTAGTTGTAGATTTAGTTACCATGCATAAAATAACACAATTCATGGTGGATAAACAATGAATCATGAAATTACTTTAACAAATTCGAAGAAAATTCAGAAATTCAACTTGAAACCACAAAAATCACTTGAAAACAAAATCTAGAAATTTGAATTAATTCCAAATTGGAAAAAAAAATCTCCAGTAACAAAACTAAGAAAGTAGTAATAGAATTCAACACTAAAAGCAAGGTTTTACCCCTTATTTAATAAAACATTGTTCTAAATTTAAATGGATTCAAATAAGGAATGTTGTCTAGAAAACGTGGCTTCAATTGACGACCCCCACTTATGGTCCATCAATGAAACCACGGACCTTCGACTGCCTCTGTAAGTTTAGACTTATCATCTTTTTTTAGCCTTCAACTAGCATCTTCTCTGATCCAATCGATGGACCAACAACACGGTCCGTTGATGCACGTACGGTCCGTCGATGCCTTCCATTGTTCCATACTTAGCTTTCATTAACTTCGGGTACTGGGACATTCTCTAATCAGATCGATGATTTACCTGGATGGTCCATTGATCAATCAACGGACCGTCGATCCTTCCCTAGCCCCACACTTGGTTAGATTTCCCCCAGTTTCTCCATATGCCTGAACTTTTAATTAACAGTCACCATCTATGGTCCGTCCATAAGACAACGGTCTGTCGATGGTTTTCGTGGGTCACTTCTGCACTAAATCTCAGCTGCCTTCTGCGTTTTTGTTTTGGACACCTTTCCTGCAAAATAAAGATAAAAACATGTAAAAACTCTTACTAAAAGGCTTTAGACAAACACCAATCTTAAGGAAAAAACATTTAAAGTACCGTGAAACCTCGGTACATCACCACCTAGTATTGGTATTAGTAATTTGAATGAATCTCTAGACCTTAACACAATTTCTTGTTTTTCTCATGAGGATCTTAAGGTACAATGTTTGTTTAAGGATAATCTCTTGTTTGATGATGACATTACTTTTGAGAGTGTGCATAGTGCAATGCTTTATAATGTTTGAAGTGTAGCCATTCTTTGAGGCTATCAATTGTTTGAAAATCCCCTATGGGGTTATGACACCTTCCCAAAGATGGAAATCTCTTTTGTGAAGAGGATAGAACATTTATTGGGGAGGCTCGTGTTAAGATGAAAGGGAATGCTTATTTTTTAATTGTTACTTCCTCCTTGTGTGTTCTAATTCTTAATATGAGTTCTGATTCTTTAGTATATAAAGTGGAGGCTAAAGTTGGGACCCACCTTTATTGAAGTTCATTTATGTTACACCTTTACCTATGATATAATGTTCTTCTTGAGGGTTTACAATCCACTTGAGAGCCTACGTTGTGCACAGTAAATGGTAGATTTTAAACCCCTTTTCTTAACTAACTCTTTGCGTATGATCTTGTTAATTGTTCCATTTACGGGGGTAGGAGTTATTTGTTTGGAGAAGGGAAAGTTTCTCTAATATTCTTCATGATGTCTTTGTGTGTTCTATCTTGTGATGTGACAAGTGTTATGATTCATAAACCTAGTTGTGATCTTGCATATAGGAACACCTTAGATGACCCTACGTTCATGCAGCATTTCTCTATCATCTCCTTGCATATGATGAGACTCATATTTGTCTTAAATGGGCATTACTTTTTGGTTGGGGTATCATTGAGGTCTATACTTGTTTGTATGATCCAATTATGTGGACCTATTTTCATTTTGACCCTTGTGAGCGTTTGGGAGTATTTGAGCTTGTATTAATGTAATTTTGTTTGGTGATATTATCATCTTGATATGATGATTAGCAAATTTTCAAATTCTCCATCTACGGGCTTAATAGTCGAGGTAATATATGATACTTTGTTGTTCTTTAAGATGTCTCCTTGATGTAGTGCTTTTTGTTCTAACCATTGTACTTACCCTCATGGTATGAAGATATATTTGTTGTTTGTCCATTTCATGATTTTGCAAGGTTTGGCTACGAGGAAAAATCCTTTTCAAGAATGGGAGGATGGTAACAACATGGATAGCATAGATTGCGTAAAAGCTCTAGGGGAGCTTAATGGACACAAAATCAAGAAGTAAAATGTGTGGAATGTCTATCTAAGTTAAGATAAAAAAGAAAGAGGCCATTTGTGCAAGTGGTCATCTCATAATTTTCAAGTATTCATAAAATAAGACAACCATATAAGGCCCTTACCTCATTGAGGGTAAAATTGTCAAAGGAAGTGTCATCTTTATTTTATTAGTATAAACTATAGTCTCTTTTATTTTTGAAGGCTTAGAATATATGGATTTTGAAGGTTAAATGAACAAACTCTTTCAAGAGTGTAGTTTAAGGGTGGAATCCCTTTAGGTTAGCTTAGATAGTGTAGCTTAATATAGATTAGTGATGGGTGGATTCTCATTGTTAATTTAGGACTTCTTAACCTTGATTTCACTTGAGATTGCTCATTTGTGGTTTTCAATTTGAGTTTTTTCTTTTCGAATTCAAGTTTCTCTTCTTCCTTGGTTGATTGTTTAATCAATTAGCCTTTCTTATTTCTTTCTCATATATTATTTCTAATCTATCTTACTTTTGTGTTTTTTAATTGCACTTTTTGATTTCAATTGGTTTCTTCTCATCTCATAATCTTAAAAAATTCATAAAAGAAGACAACCAAACAAGGTCCTTACCTCATTAAGGGTACAATTGTCAAAAGAAGTATCTTCGTTATTTTATTTAGTATAAATATTAGTGTCTTTTATTTTGGAAGACTTAGATTATATGGATTTTGAAGATTAAAAGAACAAACTCTTTCAAGAGTGTAGTTTAAGGGTGGAATCCATTTAGGTTAGCTTATATTAGTGTAGCTTAATGTCAAGCACTTAGAGTATTTGCTAAGACTCCGTGCGGCACTTGACTACTTACTCACGAATATTTGACGATTTTTTAAGCTCAAGTAATACTTTAAGACTCGGTACGCTAAGAGAATACAAAGAAAGATTTAGAAAGAAAAGAAAGAGAGCTTTGAAGAAGGCTTTTGTATTGCTTTCGAAGATTTGCTTTACAACATGCTTGGTTGGTTTACAAATGAGAGCCCCCTATTTATACTACTACCTAGGGACTAAATTTTAAACAAAAATTACTTACAAGTCCCTAAGTTATTTACACTTTGGTCCCTATTCTAGAAAAGTCTACACTTTCTAGAATATGCAAAACATTTTCAAGTAATATCTAAATTATTCTAGAGAATTCTAAGGAACTCTCTAGTCTTCTTGATTAACCTTGAAGGTTCTATAGTTATCCGCAAACCTCTCCACAAATCTAGATCCTTCTGCCTCTATACGGATGCAAAATTTAACTATGATATGGCGGGACGTGACACTCTCCCCCACCTATTGATGCGACGACTGCATTGCATCGTCACTTCATTGGTGACCAAGTCTTTTCATCTCGTACGCGCGACCAATAGTCCATTGATTCGATAAATTCCCTCGAGCAACTCTTTCAATTTCTTCTTTGTCTCTTCCAACTCGGCGTCACGATCTACCTCCTTTCTAGGAGGCAAGTCCCTTGGCCGCTTCTTTGGCATCACAACATTATTCCCTCTTGGATGCTTCTTCATGCCTGGTGACAAGGACTTTTTAGCACCATTGTCTACTTTCAAACTTGTAATAGTTGATAAAAATGTTGACTTCTCCTTCTAAGGATTTTTCTAGAGCTGCATGGCCGTTAGTCGGACCTGCCCTTCTATCTTCATTGTCTTAACCATGGGAACCATGCATGTTTTTCCTTTCTACATGACAAGAAGTCCTGGGAGGTAAGGATCGATCATAGTGTGGCACTCCTGGAAGAATTCCTGCCCAAGAATTATATCGAAGGGATCAAACAGAGCGACAATGAAGTTTGTTTTACCTTGCCACTCGCCTAGCGTGATGCTTACTCCATGCACGACACAACTCACAGTAGTCGGTGGTGCATTGGTCGTCCTAAGTTGGGCGTTACGTGGACGATAACACATCCCCAACCTTGTCGCTTCCGTTTTGGTCATGATATTGACCTCTGCACCTTCGTCGACCATAGAACGAGCGGGTCTTCCATTGATCGTGATGTCGACATACGGCCCGCCGCATATTCTCGGCTTCTCTAGTATGTTGGTGATAGCTTCGCATAGTCCTATCAAGCCCAACTGCGTCGTCTTTGCACCTTGTTCTTGCTCATGTGCTTACTTCTCTATCTGCTCTCGTAGAATAGCACCAAGGCTCTTTAGCTCGAGGCACATTGCATGGCCATGCGGCCCACCACATATGTAGCAACTACCTCTTTTGGCAACCTCTACCTTTCTCTCCATGTTGCCATGACATCCAGACATCTTGCCATCAGACTTATAAGTATCATGCTTCTTAGGATATGGTTGCTGCTCCTCGCCTTTGCCACGATCTCCCACACCTAGGTCATGACTACCTCTCATCTCATCTCTTTTGGCTCTGTCCGGCTTCTCATGCCTGAAGTCTGTCAATGGTTCGGCATGTTTGATGGCTTCATCAATCGTCCTGACCTGTTGGCGATCCAACTTCATCCTTTCCCAACTTTGCAGCCCATCTATGAAGAGGAACAACATATCTTCATCTCGAACTCGGTTTGCGGGAGACCTTCCAACTCTTTACGGATGTTCTCGGTCTCCTTAAGTGTGAAGTCCTCAAGGGTGATTAACTTGCTGTCTACCACGTTCATGCGCCGGCCAAAGATCTTGACCGCTTGTCTTTCCACTTTCACCCTTGCGACCCATTCTTCTCCAGCGGTGACGTCTATTGCATATTTGCCTATTTCTTCGTCACTTGCCTCAGTAGTCGAGGGTTGGTGAGATGTTAGCGCCTCGCTAGGTGTGAGTGTGGGCAGCACCTCCTCTTTACCCTTTTGGTGTTTCTTCCCATTTCGGTTCTTCTTAGCACCATACATGCGGACGTTGGTGGTTCTATACCCGTTTACGTATCCTTCGGTAGCCATTCCATTAGTATCAAACCTCGCTCTTATACCACTTTGTCACGGACTAAGATTATTTGATAAGACTCCATGTGGCACTTGACAACTTACTCACGAATCTTTCATGATTTTATTAGCTGAAGTAAGCCTTTAAGACTTGGAACTCTAAGAGAATGCAAAGAAAGACTTAGAAAGAAAGAA
The DNA here is from genome assembly GCF_001406875.1 of Solanum pennellii. NCBI lineage: Eukaryota > Viridiplantae > Streptophyta > Magnoliopsida > Solanales > Solanaceae > Solanum > Solanum pennellii. The sequence goes on from NC_028646.1 coordinate 20,311,494, forward strand.
AGAGAGCTTTGAAGAAGGCTTTTGTATTGCTTTCGAAGATTTGCTTTAGAACTTGCTTGGTTAGATTACAAATGAGAGCCCCCCTATTTATACTACAACCTACGGGCTAAAGTGTAAATAAAAATTACTTACAAGTCCATAAGTTATTTACTCTTTTGTCCCTATTCTTGGAAACTCTAAACTTTCCAGAATATTCTAAACCTTTTCAAGTAATATCTAAATTATTATAGAGAATTCCAAGGAACTCTCTAGTCTTCTTGATTAACCTTGAAGGTTCTAAAGTTCTCCGCAAACCTCTCCACAACTCTAGATCCTTCTGCCTCTATCCGGATGCAAAATTTAACTATGATGTGGTGAGACGTGATATTAATCTAAATTAGTGATGGGTGGGTTCTCATTGTTGATTTAGGACTTCTTTACCTTGATTTCACTTGAGATATCTCATTTGTGGTTTTCAATTTGAGTTGTTTCTTTTCGAATTCAAGTTTCTCTTCATCCTTAGTTGGTTGTTGTTTAATCTATTAGCTTTTCTTTCTTCTTTCTCTTCTTGGTTGGTTGATTTTTTTAATCCCTTTAGGTTAGCTTAGCTTAGTGTAGCCTTTCTTTATTGTTTCTCGCTGCATCATTCGTGGCCTTGCACATCACTCAGCTGTCGTCGGGTTTCACCTTCCGGGATCACCCTTATCCTGCACAAAACATCCAGGTGATATTGGACGTGGGGTGCCAATATTGGCTCTAGCCTACGCAATACTTAGTCGATGTTGTCCGTGGACTACCCGTATTGGTCGTGGCTTGTGTACATCGCTCTGCCATTGTCGAGAGTGGCCTTCATGCATCTCCTTTGGCTTACAGACAACAGTCCGCCAAAAATGGGCATTGTCTTCCCGCATAGCATTTGTTCTGCACACGATGGTCAGCTGACATCGGAAGTGATCTGGTCGAATCACCTTTGGGCTGAACAAAATGGTTATTCGACGTTGGATGTAGGTAGGCAACATCGTCCTTAACATGTGTGCATTGGGAAAGTGACGTCGGCCATTAACCCGCAACATCTGCCAAGGCCTACACGCATTAGTCATGGCGTGTGCGCATCGATTGGGTGGCAGCGATGGTTACATGCATGCATCGACTAGGTTATTTCGTCTAACAACAGGCTGCATCAGCCAATGTCTTCATGCATCTAACATGTCATGTGCGCATGTAGCAAGCAATGTTGGCCAATGAAATGCATCATTAGCCTAGGCGTACAGGCATCGCTCAGCCGTCGTCGGGCGTGAACTCTGTGCATCGCCCTTGGCCCGCAAGAAATGGTGATGCAACATAAGGCGTTTCTTGCTCCCATCGCCATTGGCCTACACAACGATTAGTCGATGTCGGGCATGGCATTCGAGCATTGCCTTCTGCTTGCACACAATGGTCAAATGAAGTCGGACGTGGCCTTCTTGTTTCACCTTTGTGCTGGATAGAATGTCCAATAGACGTCGGGTGTGGCCTGTATGCATTGCCTTTGGCCTGCACACAATGGGCAGCTAACATGGGACATGTTTTGCACCTATCATTTGTAGCCTGAACACATTAGTCAGCCAACATCGGACGCGACCTACCAATATCGTCCGTATCATTCACACATTAGTCTACTGACGTCGGACGTGGTCTGCCAACATCGTCCATAACCTTCACACATCAGTCTATTGAATCCTGACGTGGCTAGACGCATCCCCTATGGACTGCACACTTTTGTCAGTCTACATCGGACATTCCTACCCATATCGTCTATGGCTTGCATTTGTTAGATGTGCGATGTCGCAGGCGGCGACACTAATTGAGGTCTAATCGACAACATGCGGATGTCCATGCCGTAAAAAATCCAAAATGCAACGTCGGCCAGCTTAATGCAGCATCAGCCAAGGCCCACACACTTCAGCCGTGTTGTGTGCCCATTGACTAGCCCACTTTAGTCGTGGTCTGAACACATCAGCCAGGCAACAACGGCTATGGCCAGCGACATCGGTGAATGACAGGAAGTAACACCCAAGGACTGCACGCATAAGGCATGGCTTCTGTGTATTAATTTGGTGACATAAATCGTGGCCTGGGCGCATTAGCCAAGCCCAATGACAGGCATCATCTTCTAAGGCCTGCATGCATCAGCTATGGCATGTGAGCATCGACAGGAAGACATTGGTCCTGGCGTGTACATAACGGTCAGATGTGGCCTTCCAGCATCAGCGTTTTCCTGCACTCAATGATAATCCGACGTGGAATGTGGCCTACTCTTATCACCTTTGGCCTGAACATAATGATCAGCAAATGTCAGACGTGGGGTGCACCTATCTCCCATGGCCTGCACACACAAGTCATCCAACATCGACGTGGCCTTCCTGCGTCATTCGTAACCTACACATGTCTGTCTGTTGAGATCAAACTTGGACTGCCACATCATCTGTAGGCGGTACACATCGATATGCCAATGGAAGACGTGGCTTGCAATTCTTAATCGAGCAACGTCACATGTGGTGACATTGAACGAGGTCTAGTCGACAACATGTAGATGTCCATGCCATAAAAAATCAAAAGAGTATGAAATATCCTTCCGGTATAACAAAATATTCATCTATTTTCCGTCATCTATTATTAACGTTTTCGCCGAACGTGCTTCACTCGTACTAATTTCATTATGTTTATGGTTCGTCTGAAAATAAAACATCATTTATTTGTACACATATGTACTCTATCATTAGGTTTCACATGTTTAGAAGTATTTTGCAAGCATTTTCATATTTTTCAAACTTTTAATTATTTTTTAAAATTGAATTTTACAATTTTTTATTTTTTAAAACACATTTAAAAAAATAAAGTTCTTGAAATTTTTTAACTGTATATTATTATATTTATTTGTAAATTTAGGCATAAATTTTATAATTGTTTCATATTTATTTATTTATCATCAATTAATTACCCATTTTTGAGATTTAACAAACAAAAATATAAATTTAAAAAAATGTTGAAATATTTAAATTTAATATTACTATAATATTTTTGAATTTTCGGCATTAATTTTATATTTTGTTAATATATTTCATATTTTTTTATTCATGAATTAATCAATTTCTGGGATTTAGTGCACAAAAATGAAAAATAATAAATTGTTAATATTTTTTAATTTATGGTTACCATATTAATTTGTCAATATTTGTCATTAAAATTATATTATTTTTCATAATTTTATTTTGTAATATTAATGAATTACCCTTTTTCGAGATTTACCAAAGCAAAATAAAAATAAAAAAAAATTGAAATTGATGAAATTAAGTTTAATACATTTATTTGTTAATTTTGGGCGTTAATTTTATAGTTTTCATATTTTTCCTATTTTAACTCATGAATTACCCATTTGTTGGATTACCCACACAAAAATTAAACTATTTTTTTTAAATTTATTGTTACTATATTTATTTAAAAAATTTTGACGTTAATTTTATATTTTATCGATATTTTTCCTATTTTCTCTTCACCAATTAGTCATTTTCTGGATTTCCCTAAGAAAAAATGTTGAAATTATTGAATTTAAGGTACTATATTTATTTATGAAATTTTGGCATTATTTTTATATTTTTTCATATTTTCTATGTTTTCTTAANAAAATTGAATTGATCTAGACTGAATTCGTCCCACCGTGACAGATAATCATCCGTTATGGAGAAACACTTAAAGCCTGCATGACCGCTATAGTGGGGCTGACAGGATCAAACCCTAATTAATTCAATGTCTTTAATTTTCCTCTCACTTGCCAGGGAGAAAATAAGTGAATGTTACTATAAGTATTTCTCTAATCAACCTTAAGCACAAGGGCAATTGAGGGGAGATATTTGCGCACAAGAAAGGGCAAGACCTAATAGTTTTCAGTCCACGCTCGTTAGGATTCACTCCAAAGAGTAAAGACTTGATTTCAGAGTATTTCAACAACTGTTTGGTGCTTAGGTAGACTAGAACTTCTTAACTGAATAGTTAGACCTATATTTACTCATGTGATATTGTCTAGACTATCGAGACATATTCATGCATAAGTCTTCAGGCACGAAATCTGATGCTAGGGGACATGATGACCTTAGAGAGAGGTGATTAAATAAAACATGGCGCAACACTAGATTATTGGAGACATGATATTAGATAGCAGATTATTGGAGACATGAAACTAGATAGGAGGTGCACATACGTGTATTAGAGTAAAATGTTAGTTGGTTGGAGTGTTGTCTTGATTTTTGAGAGACTTAGCCATTTTCTTATAGTGTCTTGCTTTTGATTCCACCATCACTTACTGTTGATTGTGTCTAACTTATCACATTATTTTGTGATTGTTATTATTTTCTTATTAGTTTTTTTTTGTTTCTCCAATGTTGTTTTCTCTCTTCATTATTCGAATATGTTATATTCAAGCCTAGGATCCTCTAGAAATAGTTGTTTTGCCTCCACAAGGTAGAAGTATGATTTGTATACCCTCACAAACTCTACTTGTGAGATTTCAATATGTATATTATTGTTGTATTTTTTATACAATATTTTATGCATAATCCATATACCTATTAATATATATTTGTATATAACTTAAGTTTAAAAAATCAAGTAAATCAAATTGTATACCATATTATATATCCATTTCATGAACTAACATATGTTATAATTCCCTTAGTTGACAAAGAATAGAACACTCTTCATTATGAAGTATCCATAAATAAATCAGAGAAAAATTAGGGTCTAAAGCATATAGAGATTGGCTACAGGAGACACCCTATGACTATAATATTATGCGTGTGTAGGTAGATCCTTGACAAGTTAGTGAAAGTTGAAATGAATATGACATAACTTTGATGCTCATCACTCATCACATGGGTGTCCAAACAATATATATATACATATACATATACATATATATATATATATATATATATATATATATATAAAATTTATTTGTGGAAGCTAATATGTGTTTGTACCTTAGAACGTGCATATTTGAGTTGTACATATTCATTTTGAATCTCTGAAAAAACGATGTCTACTCCTCTAAGTAAGAATCCATGCATGGAATCAAGAGCTTCAAGTGGGCCAAGCATTGTTTGTAGCTAGAATGCATCGGGTAGGCGATGTCATCCTACGACATGCAACATCATCCAAGGCTTACATGCATGAGTCTTGGCGTGTGCGCATCGTCTGGGCGACAACAACGTCGAGCAATGGCAAGCATCATTATCCAAGGCTTGTGTGCTTCAGGCAAGAGATGTCGGCCAATGGCAAGCAACGTTTGCTAGGCGACATTGGTCGTGGACTGAGCGTATGAGTCGTGGCTTGTGCACATCACTCAGTCGGCGTTGGTTGTGGACTGCCTGCATCAATCGTGGCTTGTACACATCGCTCAGTCAATTTAGAGCGTAAACTTCCTGCATCACCCTTTGCATGAACACAATGGTTCACCGAAGTCGGGCATTGCCTTCTCGCATCGCCTTTGTCCTGCACACAATGGTAAGCCGACATCGAGCATGGCCTGCCCGCATCGCCTTTGTACTGCACACAATGGTTAGGCGATGTCGGATGTAGTCCACATCACTTTTGGCCTGCACAAAACGGTCAGGTAATGTTTGACGTGGGCTTCCAGTATCGTCCGCTGCCTGCACACATCGATCTACTGATGTTGACCGTGCCGTGAAAGAATTATCCGTAGCCTTCAAACATAGGTCTATAAATGTCGAACTTGTCCTGCCAACATCGTCCATAGCCTGCACATATTGGTCTTCGGAATTTGGCCAACGACAAGCAGAATTAGCCAAGACATGAAGACATTTGATGTGACATGTGCGCATTTTGAAATCGACGTCGACCAATGGAATGTGGCTTCATCCAAATCCTACACACATGGATGTGGAATTTATGTATTTGGTAAGCGATGCCGGCTAACAAAATTTGGCAACATACAAGGAATGCATGAACGGACATGTCATGTGCACATTTGGCAAACTACGTTGGCCAACGACATGAAGCATCAGCCAAGGGCTGCACGCATCAGTCGTTTCGTGTGCATATCGGATCGTGGTATGAGTATATTGTCTTGGCGACATCGGATAATGTCTATGCACATCTGCCAAGCAACATCGGCTACTGGTAGGAAGCAATAGGCAAGTCATGTATGCATCAGTCATGGTGGGTACGCATTGACTCGGCGACATCAGTCCTGGCTTGCGTGCATCTGCAAGGCGACATCAACCAAAGGCAGGCAACATCATCCAAGGCATGCACACATCATCTGTGGAATGTCCTTATCAATTGGGCGACATCGGTCGTGAACTGCATGCATCGGCAAGGCCATTTCGGCGAACGGTAGGCAGCCTAAACCAAGGTCTTCACGCATCTGACATGGTTTGGGTGTTTCTGGCTAGTGACATCAGACAACAACATGAAACATCATCCAAGGCATGCACAAAGAAATCCTGGCATATGTGCATCAGCTTGCCGACATCGACGCCTATAAACGACATGCAACATAAGACAAGGCTTGTACACTTCGGGAAAGCAACGTTAGTCAATGATATGTAGCATCACACAAGGCATACACACATATAGCATGGCATGTGCGCATCTATCAAGCGGAGTGTCCAATGAAATGCAGGAGAAGCCAAGTCCTTCACACATCGGTCGTGGTGTGTGTTCATTGGCTGGGCGACATTTGCATTGTCCATTGTCAGACAACATCAACCAAGCCATGTGCACTTCGGGCAAGCGATGTTAGCCAATGACATGCATTATCATCTAAGACCAGCAGACGTTAGTCGTGGCGTGTTCCCATTACCAGGGAGACATACATAGGCTAAACACAGGCAACATCACCCAAGTCCTATGTTCTTCGAGCAAGAAACATCGACAAGACCACATCGGTGGAGCACATGTATCAACTGTCGTCGGGCGTGGACTACCCGCATCGCTATTGGACTACACACATGATCAGATGACATCAGACATTGTTATTGCGCATCGCCTTTGTCCTTCACATAATCGTCTGTCGATGTCAAGCATGGCCTGCCCATATTGCCTTCAGCCTGCACACAATAGTCAGCTGACGTGGGATGTCGTGTGCCTGCATTTGCCTTTATTCTACACACAACAGTAAATCGACATCGAACGTGGAATGCAATTATCCTCTGCAACTTGTACACATCGTTATGCTAATGTAGAACGTGGATTGATAGCATCATCTATATTCTACACACATCAGGTGTCGACATCAAATGTGGCCTGCCAACATCATTCGTAGGCTACACACATCGGTCTGTCGATGTCGAATGTGGTCTAACATCATTGTCGGTAGCTTTGACACATCTGTCTGCAGATGTCGGCCAACAGGAGACATCATCAACCAAGGTATGCACACATTTTACGTGGCATGTGCGCATCTGGTAAGTGACATCGGCCAATGGCATGCGACTAGAGCCAAATCCTACACGCACAAACGTGGAATATGTGTATTTGAAAAGTGACAGCCAAATGTATGCAGCATCAGCCAAGGACTGCATGCATGGTTGTGGCATGTGCGCATCAAACAAGCGATGTCGGTTAAGAAACATCGAGCATTGCCTACCCCCATAACCTTTGGCCAGCACAATATGGTAAGCTAACATCGGGCATGGCCTATCTGCAATGCCGTTATACTACACACAATGATCACCGACGTCGCACATGGTCTATCTGCATCGCCTTTGCCCTTGACAAAACGGTCAGCCGACGTCGAATGAGGCAGGTAGAATTTCCCTTCGCCGGTGCGCATTGGGCAAGCGACGTCTACCAATGACATGCAGGATATGCGAAGGTCAACACTCATGAGTTGTGGTGTGTGCGCATCAACTGGGAGACATAGGTCGTGACCTGCATATATTGTCCAGGCGATGTCGGCCAACAACAAGCTGCATCAGCCACAGCTTTATGAGTCTAACATCGCATGTGCGCATTCGGCAAGCAATGTTGGCAGATAAAATGCAACATCAGCCAAGGCTTGCACACATCGGTCGTGGCATGTGTGCATCGGCTGGGTGACATTTGCATCGTCAAACATCAGGAAACATCAACCAAGGCGTGTGCTTCATGCAATCGACGTTAGCCAACACAGAACGCATTATCCAAGGCCAGCACGCATCAATCATGGCGTATGCACATCGACAAGGAAACATTGGAGTCGGCCAACGGCAGGCAGCATAAAATAAGGCATGTGTGCTTCGGGCAAGCAACTTCTGGCAACGGCAAGCGACATCAGCTATGTAACATTTGTCTTGGTTTGTATAGGCCATTTCTTGTGCACATCGCTTAGCCGACGTCGAGCGTGGAGTGGCTGCATTGGTCGTGGCCTGTGCACATCACTCATCGATCGTCAGGTTTGTCCTTCTCGCATCGCCCTTATCCTGCACCAAAATTCCATCCAACATTGTACGGGGGGTTCCTGCATCGACCTTAGCCTATACAATACTCAACTAATGTCGTCTGTGGACTATCCATATCTGTCGTGGCTTATGCATCCTACTCAACAATCGTCAGGCGTGGACTGCACACATTGCCTTTGGCATGTACACAACAGTCAACTCACATAAGGCGTTTCCTACATACATCGTCTTTGGCCGGAACGCAATAGTCCGCCGATGTCATGCGTGACCTACAAACATCGCCTTTGGCCAGCCAAAAATGGTGAGTCCACGGCGGACGTGTTCTGCCTGCATCTCCTTTGGCCTTCACACAATTGTCAAGTGCTGTAAGATCTGGGCTACCAGGATCGTCCGGAGCCTACAAACATTGGTATACCAACGTCGAACGTTGCCTGATAGAATTTTCTGTAGCCTACACACATCAGAGTGCGGAGATCGAACATGGACTGCCAGCATCATCCGTACGCTGCACAAATTGGTATATCGATGTCGGATATGACCTATTAGTATCGTCCTTAACCTACACATCGATCTGTAGATGTCGGCAAATAGCAGGAGCATCAGCCAGGGAATGTGCGCATCTTACGTGGAAAATGAACATCTGGAAAAATAACGTCGGATAATGACCTACGACTAGAGACAAGAGCTGCACAAACAGACATGGAATGCACATAATTGACAAGCGACGTTGACAATGAAATGCAGTATCAACCAAATCCTTCATGCACAGATGTGGCATATGCACATCTTGGAAGCGATGTCGGTAAAACGACATTGAGTTTTGCCTGGCCCCATCACCTTTGATCATCATAATATGGACAGTCGGCGTCAGGCGTGGCCTGCCCATAACGCCCTTTTAATACACAAAATGGTAAACCGACGTCAGACATGGTCTGGCTGCATTGCCTTTGGCCTGCACACAATGGTAAACCAACGTGAATCATGGTGTGACCGTATCACCTATGGGCAGCACAAAATGGTAAGCCTACATCATACATATGAAAATGCATAATCCTTAGCCGGTACACATTGGGCAATGGACTTTGTACAACGATATGAAGAATCTACCAAGGCCTACATGCATGAGATGTGGCGTGTGCGCATTGGTTGGCGACATCAAAATCGGGCAACAACACGTAGAATCAGCAAAGGCCTGTACACTTTGTGTAAGCGTCGTGGATAAAGGAAAATAGCATCAGCAATGCGACATTGGTCATGGACCGCCACCATCGCTCGTGACCTGTTCAAATCGCTCATGTGAAGTTGGTCGTGGACTGACCGCATTGGCTGTGGCTTGTGCTCATCGCGCACACACTGTCAGAAGTGGGATGCTCGCATTGCTCTTGGCCTGCGCACAACGGTAAATCAACATCAGGCCTTGCATGCCTGCATCGCCTCTAGCATGCACACAATGGTCAACCGATATCAGACGTGGCCTATGTGCATCACCTTTGTCCTGCACACATGATCAGCCGATGTCCAACATGGTCCGCATGCATTGCCTTTGGCCTACCTGGAATGATAAACTGACATCGGATATGGGTTGCCTGCATCGTCCGCAGCCTGCACACAATAGTATGACGATGTCAAATGTGGCCTGATTGCATCGTCCGTAGCCTACACACATTAGTCTGCCTACATCAAATGTGGCCTGCCAACATCATCTATTTGCTGCACACATCGGTTTATCAATGTCGGATGTGGCTTGCTATTAATGTCCATAGCCTGCACGCATCATATGTCTTCCAACAATAGGAAGCATTATCAAAGACATGGGTGAATTCAGTCGTGGTATGAGTGAATCATTTATGCGACATCGGCTGATATATGCGCGCATCTGCTATGAAATAGCGGCCAATGGTAGGAAGCAACAAAAAAGTCCTTCCCACATAAGTTGGTCGTGTGTGCCTCAAATCAGTGAAAACGGTCGTGGTTTGTGCGCATATTCAAGGAGACATCAACCAAAGGCATGCAACATCATCCAAGGCATGCACAAATCAGTTGTGGCATGGTCACATCGATTGGGTGACATCGGTCATGGACTACATGCATCGGCCAAGTAATGTCGGCCCACAGTAGGCAGCATAAACGACGGTCTTGATGCATTTGACGTGGTTTGGGTGTATATGGATAGTGGCATCGAACAACTGCATGCGACATAATCCAAGGCATGCACACGTAACTCATGGCGTGTGTGCATCAGCTTGACAACATATATATCTATAAATGGCTGGCACCATCAGCCAAGGCTTGTGTGCTTTGGGCAAGCAACATTGGCCAATGATAGGCAGCATCAACCAAGGCATGCACACATCTGGAATGGAATGTGTGCATCTTGAAAGCAACGTTGTCCAATGAAATGCAGCAGAAGCCAAGGCCTGCATGCATTGGTCGTGGTGTGTGTTAAGGTTTGGGAGACATTTGCATTGCCCAATGTCAGGCACCATTAACCAATGAATGTGAACTTCGGGCAATTGACATTAGCCAAACACATGCATTATTAGTGAAGGCCAGCACACATCAGTCGTGGGGTCTACCCATTAGCAGGGCGAAATACGTTAGCCAAAGACACGAAATATCACCCAAGGACTATGTTCTCGTGGAAAGCGACATCAGCCAATGACAAGCGACATCGACCAGGACACATTGCTGGTGCACAACAATGAATTTATGTCGGGCGTGCACCGGCCACATCGGCCGTAGAATCTACAAATCATTCATTGGTAACTCAAGCTTGGACTTCCCACATCTCCCTTTTCCTGCACATAATGGTAAGGTGATGTCGAACGTGGGCTACCACCATCGACCATAGCCTGCACATAGCTTAGCAGACGTCGGTCATGGATTGCCCGCATCGCCCATGTTTTGTGCACATCGCTTAGCCATCGTCAAGTGTGGAATGTCCGCATCGCCCTTGGCCTTTAAAAATGGTCAGGTGACATCGAGCGTTGCCTACCCCCTACGCTTTTGGCGTGCGCAACGGTCACCTGATGTCAGGCATGGCCTTCTCGCATCGCCTTCGCTTGCACATAGTGGTCAGCCGATGTAAACGTAGACTTCCTGCAAAGCCTTTGGCCTGTACACAATGGTCAACCAATGTTATAAGTGGCATTCCCGCATTGCCTTAGCTTTGTACACAAAAATTAGTTGATGTTGAACGTGGGTAACACCTATCATTTGTGGCCTGCACACATCGGTCAGCCAACGTAAGACGTGGCCTGCCAACATCATCTGTTGCCTCCGCACAATGGTCTGTCGACGTCGGAGTTGCCTCCCAGCATCCTATGTAGACTTCAAACATCGGTCTGACGTGGCCGTGACGTATCGCCTGTTGCCTGCTTCTATCTATCATGGCTTGTGCACATAGCTCAGCCGAAATTGGCCATGGATTGCTGGGAAAGGGTATGGCTTATGCACATTACGACCCAATATATTTTTCGAATGCTAGGTTAATTTCCAAAATATACCCTACCTTGGCTGAAAGACGGCAGGAAATAGAAGTCCCCAATCGACGAGCCCATCTATGATACTTTACAATCATTACAAAAGATCAATGTTTGATGCCATATCTCAACTCATGAAAGGTATGAATCCTTCAACCTACATTAGAAAGCTCTCGCAAATAATGAGGTTGCTATCTAAACCTTGTTCTCAACTCACGAATAGTGTTCACCCCAAAATTCCCATAATTTAACTTACCTTCATTCATTCATTCAAGTATGAGTGTATGTCTATATGTGAATACACCTTGCACAATCAGCATCATTTCATTTATTTTTAATTCTGTACATGCTTAGACCTTCCTTCATTACATCACACACTTTAACATGCTTCACATAATCATATAAGTCATTTAGACATAATCCTTAGAATACTTTTCATAAGAAGCTTAATGAACCAAATTAACAAGAATAACATCATTTCAATCTTTCTTCACATAATATGCCTTCATGGCCTCATTCACAATACACAAGTAACTACATATCTTAGTAGGTTTTACAGGTAGCACAAACGGACCCCACAGACGGGCTAGTTACCCATTGACGCCCAGTTGGTCGGGGTCCGTCGATAGAGACCTGGTCTCAATCCATATCAGTCTAGCATACCTTGAATGGACAATTGACGCCCAAGGTTGACGAGCCATCGTTTGGCCAGTTGGTAGCTTCTTGCTAATAGATGGGGTGCTCTTATAGAGCCCCTCGTGGGTCCTAGGTGGGTTCATACCCATATGTTAAACCCCTAGACATATTCTTCTAGGTCTTAGTAACATCCCACATACAAATTCAATAAAAACGAACACGTAAAACTCACTAAAAACACATGGGAACACACAAGCACTCTCTAAGGCATATCTTCCGAACGTCATGGACGTTGTTGGACGTTTGATCTCCAAACTTAAATAAACTTCACACACTTCCTAAGGACATTAATATAAATGCATTTAATACAAAATTACCTTGATAAACAATCACAAATATCGATACCACCTTAGTTTATTTTAGGGTGTTAAATTCTCCCCCACTTGGAATAACATTCGTCCTCGAATAACACTAAAAGTTGAAGACCATCAAGGAATACATTAGAAACACATAACACATTACATTAATGGTCAAACATTTATAATCAAACATCAACTAACAAGGAGAACAAATTCACACTTTTACAAACATTGCAACATAAGAAACTTCTGCATCAACTTCACGATTTCAAAACATAACCTTATCCTATTTTTATGGAGGAACTACAGTCTCCAAGATTAAACATGCTCATGTACAACTTATATACACAAACTGTTAATACAATTCAAGACAAAGCAATTGTTTTTCGAAATTGAAGTTTGCACAGTTGGCATTACTGTAGCAAAGGCAACTTTTGAAAAACTTCACAAATTCAATCTCACTTGTCATTTCTTCAATTATGGAGAAACTACTTTATCGAAAATTAAACATGATAATAAAAATAATTTCTAAACACATTGAGACCATTGTTCATGAAAAAATCAATTTTCTCAAAATTTGGCCTACTTCACAGTGAACTCAAAATTTCATTGTGTCACTTTCTTAAAAATTCTATAATGCACCTTCCAATCAACTTTAACAAGATGACATGACAGTATGAGAGACAAGGCCATACTAAATTAATCCAAAGATACTTGGTAAGTTACACTAAGTGGAATGTGAGAGTAGCATCTGATACTGCCACTCCCACATAGTGACCCTTGAGGATTCTCTTGGACTATGTACACTACATGCAATTCTACTTAACATTCATTATGCAAAACTTTGCTTTAACTTTCTTCTTTAACATTAGACCTTTAGTCATCTAAAATCATATACAAGACATGATAACTCATACTATCATGCAAGAATCTTCATAATTATTAAACTACTAAGGATTTTTTCTCAATCTTTAATAAGAACAAAAAGGAAAGATGAGGATATCAACTACCTTTGTACTCACTCATTCTTCCCCACATAGGGTAAAACCATCTTCAAGGTATCATACTTATAAGTACCACTACACTTCTCACTAGGTAGGAACTCACACTACTCTTAACTCATGATCATGAAGACTAATCAACAACTCTACTAATCATGCATAACACTCTCTTGTTAGTATTAAATCATAGACACACTTTCTCAGACATCACCTCATTCAACTCTTTGCCACCTCTTAACTAAATTTCATGGAACAAAACTCCTCCTATCCCTATCAACAAATTATCGTAAATTAATTTGAAAATAAAATTCTTACAATATAAACTCCACCTTTTTTTTTCTAGCATAACTCCACAACATCCTCACTAGGTAATCATACCATATTTCCCCCTTAGACTAAACCTACACAAGAACCTAATCCAAATCACAAGAACAACTATTTAAAAATTAACCACACAGAGTGGGTTTTCCTCAACTGCAACACAATCTTCACATCCTCTAAACATTCCACAAATTTAAACTTTAAAGAATTTCTACCATGATTGAACATAATCACAAGATAACTCATTTGCTGTTATAGGATCTTTACTCAATCATTATAATTCTTACCTTTCATAAAGTTTGTAATCACAACACTTTCATTCTCATGAGTAACACATAGCCATAAATGGATTCATATCACAATTCTCAACACTAGCCTTCACATTTACTCTTCTAGCCACAAAACCATCATAAGCATCAAAACTCACCTTTCTCTCTCCCAACAAAGATATCACACCTACAAAGCTACTGGACAAAGGAGAAGAAGGTAGAGATCTTATGGATTTACGTTCTACATTGTGCACCTCTATCCGATAGGATGGACAAAGGTATCCCATGAAGACTAAGAACCTTATCTATGTAGACCAGAGAGCACTCCCTAGTAGTAACACGACGTACTCTACCTCTTAGACGTCTTATACAATCCCTAAGACTTGTTTCATTGCATAATCGTAAAAATAGCGAAAATTTAAAAGAATTGATAGCACATCATATGTAAGAATCATCACTTCATATAAATATATAATATCATAACACATTTAGACTCTAAGACTCTTTTTCTTCTTAAAACACAACTCAATAAAATAGAATAGGAACACAACCCTTAACAAAAGCAAATATATGTCTAAGTT
Organism: Solanum pennellii; assembly: GCF_001406875.1. Taxonomy (NCBI): domain Eukaryota; kingdom Viridiplantae; phylum Streptophyta; class Magnoliopsida; order Solanales; family Solanaceae; genus Solanum; species Solanum pennellii. The sequence continues at coordinate 20,326,560 of NC_028646.1, forward strand.
ATAACATAAACTCAAAGAACATTTTTACATAGGCAACCCTTGAATCATAACGGTCCCTTTACTTGTACTTGGGAGATCTATCAATGCTCTTTACTTAGGAGACATACTCTAGACATCAACACCTACACTTTGGATAAAAAATTGAAGATGAATGATATTAGTACAAGAATGCACTGAATATCGCAACCTGAAAAAACATGCATCTAAGGAGGACATTTCATTTGACATCATGCAACGTGTGTTTTTAGTAATCTTCATGAAAATATGCATAATAAGAAGAATGTAATTCACATACATCATATAGACATAGATACTACTCATAAAAAACATAAAGTCATTTATCATAGTTTGAGGCATAATCAATGCATATAATACATTACTTCTCTTTTATCTTACTTCTTTCCTAGAGAAACTCTCACGTGTATGTAGTGCAATTTATCATCTTGAGGTCACCTAAGATAGTCATTCATAATATGCAACGTAACACAATGACATATACTCATGAGTCTTAAGCACATAACAGAAATCAACTTCACATAAGCACCACACCTAAGACATCTCCTAAGTTACACTGGTGCAGTGTGTAGGTAGAATCTCATATTACAACTTCCACCAACTGAACCTAATAAGTCACCCCATACTACTCATATCATACTCAACAAGTCATAACACTGTCATTTATCTTTAGACATAAGGAACATACATAATAGAATTAAATAAGGACTCTTTCCTTTAGGCTCGATACAACAGTAATGAAGAAAGTGAAACTCTATCATCCTATAGCCTCTTGTCCATGGATGTGTCGTGACTCACATTAATTACAAAGACTATACTAAACGTGGCTTGTGAGACTTTTAAAGCCTAAACTAGTAGTATCATGTTCCAGGTTTATTGATGATATCTCTTATATATAAATGATCATTCTAGGGTTAGGAGGGTGTATACGTGTGACATTGATGAAGGGATACTGATTAACTACCCTTAGCTATGCACCATTACATGAATGTTTTGTTTTTATCATTATTAGGAGTCCTAGATGTAAATGATTAATATTCCTTGTCTCTATGCTATAATGTGGTGTGTGTCTATGTATTAATGGGTATTGTGATCTTAGGAGGGTGGATGCCTCAAAAATATGTTATAACCATAATGTTGTGATCATGTGTACCAAAGTATACAAAAGCATGTCACGCATATCAATAAATACGGTAGACTCATGATTATTAAGGAAATGATGGTTCTCATATGCATCATTTTTTAAATCTATGAACGTAAAGTATATGATTAATGTAGTTATGAATATGTGTATGCGTAGAGGTGGTTATGTGAGGGTAGATATCACATTGTATGCTGACACACATGACGCATAATTGTATGAATATGTGAAAGAACATTCTCATCTTAGAATCCTTTGAGCTATTTGATGTATGAAGTATAAAGCTCCTAAGGTCTTCTTTATGAACTTATGAATTAAGGACTTAAATATATTTTAAGAAAATAGTTAGAGCCTAGCACCGAGTGAACATGAAAAATTTGATGTATGAAGTATGAAGCTCCTAAGGTCTTCACAGATGTTGTCTCAAGAGGTGGAAACGTCCACGGTAGTAATTCAACATTACTCGAAGAAATATCTATGTTCCATTACTACGTTCCCCCACAAATAACATTATAGCTAGTGGATTCCACCTAGATATCTATCTTCTAATGGTACACCATAGGCAAGTGCTAACCCTCTCTTTTCAGTGAAGAGGGCGAACACCAGATTTCATGTAGCTAACATGGTCTATGGAAGTTATAGACTAACCGAAATGTGAAGGCCACAGGCGATGCGTCTAGGCCACATCAGGCGTCGGCAGACCAATATGTGAAGGCTATGGACGATGTTGGCAAGCTACATCAGACGTCACCAAACCAATGTGTGCAGGATAAGGACGATGTTGCTAGGACACAGCCGACGTTGGCTGAACGATGTATGCTATCTATAACGGATAGGTGCAACCTACATCCGACGTCAGCTATCCGTTGTATGCAGGCCAAAGGCGATGTGAGCAAGCCACATTTGACGTCGGCTGGCCATTCTATGAATGAAAAAGGTGAAGGAGGAAGGCCACGTACGACGTTGGTTGACCATTGTGTGCAAGCCAAAGGCGATTGTGTAAGTCCACGCCCGACATCAACTAACCGTTGTGCAGGCAAAAAGCGATGGGAGCAGGGAACGCCTAATGTCACATGTGCATTTTCTGCAGGCAAAGGGTGATGCGCGCAGTCCATGCCCGACATTGGCTGAGCGATGTGTGCAGGTTTTGACTAATGCTGCATTTGATTGACTAACATTGCTTGTCCGATGTGCACATGACATGTTAGATGCGTGAAGACCTTGGCTAATGCAGCATGTGTTGGCCGACATCACCTAGCCGATACATGCAAGTAACAATCGATGTCGCCTAGTTGCGCACACGCCACGACTAATGCATGTAGGTCTTGGAATATGTTGCCTATCGTTGGCCAAGGTCTCTAGCCGATGCGCACATGCTAAGAACGATGTTGCTTGTCTACTTCCAACGTTGGCAGACTATTTTGTGAAGTCCAGAGGCAATGCAGGCAGACCATTACCGACGTCGGCTAATCATTATGTGCAGGCCAAAGGTAATGCGGGTAGACCACGTCCGACATAGGCTGACTCTTATGTGTAATCCAAAGGTGATGTAGGCATGCCATACATAACGTTGGTGACCATATTGTTCTATCCAAAGGTGATGGGGGAAGGCAACGCTTGATGTCGCTTGATTGACATTGCTTGCTAAAAATGCGCACATGTCACGTCTGTACATGCAAGCCTTGGCTGATGTAGCATGCCATTGGCTAACATCACTTGTCAGATATACACATTCAATATTTGTGCATTGAGTCCTTCACTATAGCCGCATGCCACTAGCCAACCTCGCTTGTTACATGTGCACATGCCTCGTAAGATGTGTACATACCTTTGATGATGATTCTTGCTATTGTCCGACCTGTTGAAGACCGGTGTGTCCAGTCTATGGACAATGTTGACAGGCCACATTTGACGTCGACAGATTGATGTGTGCAATCTACGGATGATGTTTTTGACCCATGTTTGATGTCAATATACCGATGTGTGTAGGCTACGAACAATGCTGTTAGGAAACGTTCCACATCCGCATATCTATATGTGTAGGTTGAGAATAATCCTGGCAGCCCACGTCCGATGTCAGTTGACCATTTTATGCAATACAAAGGCAATGCAGCAAAACCATGTCCAACGTCGGCTGACCATAGTGTGCAGTCTAAAGGTGATTTAGGTAGGCCACACCATGCCCGTCGTCGACTGACAATTATGTGCAGGCCAAAGGCAATGCGCCTTGTTGGCTAACAATTGTTTTCAAGCATAAGGCGATGCGGGCAGTCCATTCTCGATGATGGTAGACCGATGTGCACAAGCCACAACCAATATGGGCAGTCCGTAGACGACGTCGGCTGAGTATTTTGCAGGATATAGCCAATGTGGGCACCCCACGTCCAATTCCAGCAGGATGCTTTGTGCAGGATAAGGGTGATGCCGGAAGGCCACATTCAACAACCATTGTGTGATGTTCACAGGCTACGACCACTACGGTGGGTCAACACATGACATCGGCAAAATGATGTTAACAAGACACGGCCACAACAAACAATGTCTCCTGGCCGATGCCACTTGCTATTGGATGAGATCGCTTGCCTTAAGAAACATTTATGTTGCTTGTCGTTGTCCAACGCCGATGTTGCCTTGCGATGTGCACACACCATGACTTATGCATGCAAGCCTTGGCTGATGTTGCCTACTTATGGGCAATACCGCTCTCCTGAAGTGCGCCTTGGCTGATGTAGCCTTATGTTGCACGAAGCAAATGTCGCCCAGTCGATGCACACATGCCACGGCCGTTGTGCGCACGTCTTTGTTGATGTTGAATCTCATTGACCAATATTGCATTCCAGATACGCACATTCCATGTTTAATGCAGGAAGACATTGGCTGATGTTGCCTGTCTTTGGTTTGAAGTCGCTTTCCGGAAGTGCACAAGCCTTGCTTCATGGTATCTGTCATTGGCCAACGTCGATGTCGCCCAGCTGATGCACACACACCACGAGTTATGTGTACATGACCTTGATGATGTTACATACCTTTGATGATGCAACATGTCACTGTCTGACTTCACTTACCATGCGCACACGCCACATCTCATGCATATAGGCCTTGGCAAATTCTGCCTGTCGTTATTCAAAGTACCTTTCCCGATGCATATCGACTAAGGATTATACCTCCTTCATATGTCTGACGTCGACTGAAAATTTTTTACAGGACAGATGCGATGCGGGCATACAATGTCTGACTGACTGACCATTCTGTGCAAGCCAAAAGAGATGCAAGCAGACCACGTCCGACGTCGGCTGACCATTGTGTGTAGTTAAAAGGAGATATGGGTAGGCAACACATGACGTCTGCTGTCCATATTATGCTGGTCAAAGATAATGGGGGCAAGCAACACTCGTTGTCGCTTGACCGACATCGCTTCCTCGATGTGCACATATGATCCGTGCATGAAGGCTTTTGTTGATACCACTTTTCATTGGCCTACGTCTCTTCTCAAATATGTGTATTCTACTTTTTTGTGTGCAGACCTTGTCTCTAGACGCATGTCATTGTCCCACGTCGCTTGTAAGATGTTCACATGCAACGTATGGTATGTTAAGGCTATGGATGATGCATGTAGGATAGATCCGTCGTCGACATTCTGATTTGTACACCCTACGAATGATATTGGCAGTCCACATTCAATGTCAGCAATTAGATGTGTGTAGGATACGGACGATGCTATCAGGCAATGTTCGACATCGGCATACCAATGTCTGTAGGCTGCTAACAATCCTGGTAGCCCATATATTATATCTTATGACCGTTGTATGAAGTCTAAAAACAATGAAGGCAGACCAAGTTCGACGTCGACTCACCATTGTGGGCAGGACAAAGGCGATGTGGGTAGGCCACCCCAGACGTCTGCTGACTATTGTGTGCTGGACAAAGGCTATGCGGGAGAGAAACGTTATGTCGGTTGACCGTTTTGTGATGGCCAAAGGCAATGTGTGTAGTCCACGCTCGAAGATGGCTAAGCAATGTGCACAAGCCACAACTGATATGGGTGGTCCACAGATGAAGCTGGTTGAGTATTGTATAGGCTAAGGCCAATGCAGGACATCATGTCAAATGTCCCCTGGAATTTGGTGCATGATAAGGGTGATGAGGTAAGGCCAAACCTGACGATCGATAAGTGATGTACACAGGCTACGATCAATTCCACCAGTCCATGCCTGACATCGACTAAGTGATGTGCAAAAGCCATGGCCGAAGCGGCAAATCATGACAAATGTTGCATGGATGATGCCGCTTGCCATTGGCTGGAGTCGCTTTTTGAAGACATGTGCCTTAGTTGATGCAGCCTACAGTTGACTGATACTGAGTTGCCCTATTCATGTGCATACGCTATGGCTGATGCGTGTAGAACTTGAATGATGCTTCCTGCTGTTAGACAACATCAGTTGCATGATTGGCCCAAGCATGGGCTGATGCTGCCCGATGTTTGATGATGCAAATGAAGACCAGCCGATGCACACATACCACAACCGAGGTGTGCAAGTCTTTGTTGATGTTGCATTTCATTTGTCAACAATTCTTGCTGAATGCACATATGCCATATTAGATGCGTGGAGACCTTGGCTGATGCAGCCTGCTTTTTGCCGACATTGTCTGGACTACATGCATGCCGTGATTAATATCACCTAGTTGATGCGCACACACCATGACTAATGCATGTAGGCTTTGGTTGTTGAATCTTGTATTGGTCGTTGTGTCATGGTAGATTCTCTCAAGCCACACCGATACACTAATACTACAATGAAGTCTCACAACCGATGTTCACACGACACGGATGACACATGCAGGCCTTGGCTGATGCTTAATGTTGTTAGCTGATGTTGCTTGACACATGCACACATGCTATGTCCGTTCATGTTGGCCTTGGCTGATGGCTTATACCATTGGCCGACGTCACTTGCAAGACAAGAACATTCCCATGTCCGTGCATGAAGGATTTGGCTGAAATCGTATGCCATTGGCCAATATTGCTTTCCAGGTGCGCATATACCACGTCAGATGTATGAGACCTAGGGTAATTCTTCTTGCCGTTGGCCAACATCTACGGACAGATGTGTGTATCCTAGAGACGATACTCGCACGTCACATTCGACATTGGAAGTTAGGTGTGTGCAGGCTACGAACAATGCTGGCAGTCCACGTTTTACGTCGGTAAAAATATGTGTCCATGCTACAGATAATGTTGTCAGGTCACGTTTGACATCAACAAAACGATGTGTGCAAGCTGCGGACGATGTTGGCAGTCCATGTCCGACGTCGACTGACCATTTTGTGCATGACAAAGGAAATTCGCGCAGACCAAATTCGACGTCGGCTGACCATTATGTGTAGCACAACGGCAATGTATGAAGGCCTTGCCAACTTTGTTTGGCCATTATGTGCAGGCAAAAGGCGATGCAGGCACGAAACGTCCTATGTCAGTTGATGTTGTACTCAGGCCAAGGGCAATGCGGCTACTCCACACTCGAAAATGACTGAGCGATAAAGGTGTCCGCGACAAATTTTGCTAAGCGGATGCCGCTTGCTGTTGCCCGACATCGCTTTCCTGAAGCGCACAAGCCCTTGCTAAGGCTGCCTCCCATTTTATAACGTCGATATCGCCCTGCCAATGCGCACACGCCGTGACTCATGCATGCAGGCCTTGGATGATGCTTCGTGTCGTTGGCCGACATTCCTTTTGCGTTGTGCACTTACTGTAGACGATGCTCGTCCCACTCGGTGTTCTAAATTTTGTGGAGGAATTTCAACTTTAAGGAGTAGACATCGTTTTTCCTAAAGATTCATAATGAACATGTACAACCCATTTATTTACGTTCTAAGGTACAAACACACATTATCTTCCACAATAAACTTTTTTATTTACAAAAAAATAGTTTTCAACAATTTATTTTTTATTTTTTCGATTGGTCCCGATAATGAGTAATCGATTAATAAAACATAGGGAAAATATGAAAAAATATAAAATTAATGCCAAATATTAAAAAATAAATTTGTAACCTTAAATTAAATAATTACAACAATATTTTTACTTATATTTTTTTTAACAAATCATGAAAAATGAGTATTTAACGAATAAAAATATGAAAAATATGAATAAAATATAAAATTAACACCAAAAATCATTAATAACTATAGTAACCTTAAATTAAACAACTTCAACAAATTTTTCAATTTTAATTTTTGTTTGATAAATCTCAAAAATGGTTAATATATGAATAATATGCAGGAAAAGTATGAAAAATTATAAAATTAATGCAAAAATTCATAATAAATAGAGTAAACTTAAATTCATTAATTTCAATACTCATCGTTATTTTTTATTTTGTTTGGAAAATCTCAAAAATGGGTAATTCGTTAATTAAAAAGGAAAAATATGAAGAAAATATATTTTTAATGCCAAAAATTCACAAATAATCTAATTTCAATAATTTGTTTTAATTTTTTTTTTGTTTAATAAATTTGAAAAATAAATAATTTATTAATAAAAAAGAAAGAAAATATAAAAAAAAATTAAATTTATACAAAAAACTCAGAAGTGTATAGGCCACAAGCGCGTTCTGGCCACGTTAGATCCATGTTTCAACGATACAGACGATGTTGGCTGGCAACTCTAATGTCAACAAACCACTGTGAGGAGCAATAGACGATGCTTGAAGGCCACGTCAAACGTTGGTTGACCGATGTGTGCAGGCCACAACTGATAGGTGTAACCCACGTACGACGGCTGATCATTTTATGCAAACCTAAGGTGATGCGGACATCCACGTCCGATGTCGACTGACAATTGTGTGCAGGCCAAGGCGATGTAGGAAGGCCACGTTTGACATCAATTGGCCACTATTTACAAGCCAAAGGCGATGAAGGAAGGCCATGTCTGACGTCTGATGACTACTATGCAGGCCAAAGACGATAGGGTTAGGCAACAGTTATGTCGCCTGACCATTTTTTGATGGCCAAGGTCGACGCAGGAAGTCCACGCCTTATGACAACTGAGCGATGTAAACAAGCCATGGTCGATGCGGGCAATCCATGACCAACGTCAATTGTGCAATGAGAAGGCTACGACCGATGCGGGTAGCTCACGTCCAACATCGCCTGGCTGTTATATACAGGCAACGGGATATGTGGGAAGGACAAGCCTGACTGACCACTGAATGATATGCAGATTCCACAACTAATGCGACCTTTCCACGCCCGACGTCAACTAAGCTTTGTGCACCACCAATGTGTCCTGGTCGATGTCGCTTGTCGTTGGCAAATGTCGCTTGCCAGAAGAACATAGGTCTTGGGTGATGTTGTCGGTCTTCGGCTAACGTATGTCGCCTTGCTAATAGGAACGCGCCACAACTGATGTGTGCAGACCTTTATTTAGGATTCATATAGTTGGCTAATGTCGCTTACCAAAAGTGCATATGCTTAGGCTGATATTGTCAGACATTAGCCAATGCAAATGTCACCCAGCCAATCAACACACACCACAACCAATGCGTGTAGGCCTTGGATTCTTTAGCATTTCATTGGCCAAGGTTGCTTGCCAAATGCGCACATGCCATGCCAGATGTGTACATGCCTTGGCTGATGTTGCCTATCGTTGGCCAACATCGCTTTCTCGAAGCGCACAAGCTTGGATGATGGTGCCTATTGTTGGCCGATGTTGATGCCACCAAGTTGATGCGCACAAGCCATGAGTTATGTGTGCATACGTTGGATGATGTTGCATTCCATTGTCTGATGTCACTATCCAGATACGCCTAAACCACGTTAGATGCGTGAAGACCTTTGTTGATGCTTCCTACCGTTTTCCAACATTGCATGGCAGATGCATGCAGTCCACGACTGATATTTCCTAATCAATATGGACATTACACAGAAGATGTGTGCATGTCTTTGATGATATTGCCTGTCTTTTTTTAATGTTGCCTGGCAGATGATCGCAAGCCACTAGTTTGTCACCGAGTCGATGCACACACGCCACGGCTAATGTGTGTAGGATTTGTCTGTTGCAGCCTTCTATTGGCCGATGTTACTTGGTCGATGTGCACAGACATAAGTCTATCTTGCCTAGATGATGCACTCATACCAAAGGTTAAGTTGCCCAATCGATGTGCACACGACTCAACCTCTTTGTGCAGGCCTTGGTTGATGATGCATGTCCGTGCATGCAGGCCGTGCCTTATGCCAAATTTTGCTTGTCGGCGTTGCATACCAGATACGTAAATTCCATATCTGTGCGTGTAGTATTTTGCTGAAATCGAATTCCATTGGACGACGTCGCTTGCATGATGCGCCCATGTCACGTCAAATGCATGCAGGTCTTGGATAATTATTCTTTTCGTTGGCCGAAATCCGCAGACCAATGTGGGTAGTGTAACAACCCATATTATGCATATTCTTGTTCTGTGCTTGTGATCCTTGATGTATCCTTGTAGTATAGTTTAGCGACCATGTTTCTTATATGATTAGCATTGGTTTGAGGTATCTTGGATTATGCGATGACTTGCATGTTCCAACATGTGTGCTGCAAGTTAACTCTGACGGAAGTATTTAATTGAGCTCAAACTTGAAATTTAAGTGGTATGTTGAAATGAAAAGGTATTAATATTTGGAAAATTGAATAAAATAATTGAGCTGATTGTTTGTCTTAATTAAGCTGGTAGGTGCATCACCTACATTGACTTATTGACAGCCAAGGGACAAATAGATGCATCACCTACAAAGAGTTTTTTTTACCATGTAATTAGGCTAAGTGTGTACCATCTTTCATTAATCTGGCACAAGTTGAATAAAAGAACAAAGGGAAAATGGACAGCCAAGACCCAATAATCTGAAGTCCAAAATGGCCAAAGTTAAAAGGCCAAGTAGGTGGGTCACCTACATGATAATATATGCGCAAAATTGGCCAAGAAAGTCGGTCATAACACCTTGCTTTTTAAAGGGATAAAGATCAACTCTTTTTTTCTATTTTAAACTTGCAACATTTTCAGATTCCTTAAGTTTCTTTCTTTGTCTCTCTTGGCTTCAACAAGAAGCCCTAAAACACCTTAGATTCTTGAGTATAGTCCCGTTTTAAAGTAAAAGTTAGAAGGACAGTTTGAATTCTTGAAGTACAAGTTTAGATGATAAATTTCCAGAAATTAATGTAAGAGACTACAACCCTTTTTTTCCCCTCTCTTTAAATACGTGTTTGGGGTGGAGAATTTGTTATATATTTATCAAGAAATCATGGATTTTGATAAATCCTTGGGTCAATATTCTCCTATGATGCTGAATGATTTTTATATTGATGGTGGCTGCCTTATCAATATTGTTGTTGATGGCAGCTTGGGTATCTTGGCAGGGGATGTGTGAAGTTGTATTAATGTATAGAGGAAGGGTGTGGTGGTTCACGTTTGTGTAAGGGTTGTATAGGCCTGCCTCCCATCAAATGCTTAGCTACTATTTTCAAGGGCCTTACTGTGATTAGTTGTTGATGTTAGCTTAATCATAACTTATGTTGTATTCGCACTCAACAAGGAAGGTTGAATCATGATAGTTGTATTTGTTAGAAAAAAGGTATTTAATGCTATTCGATTCCATATTCCTTGGCTTGAAATCTGACACTTGTAATTAATATCAATGAATTGAATCTCCTAAGTTCTATTCCTATTAAAGGAAACAATGGCAGCGTATTAACTTCAAATAGCTAACTATATCCCCCCTCTCCTTAGTTCATAGAACTACTTCATTATATGTTCACTACTTTATACTTGTGTAATTATCCCTCTTGTGCTGGTATAGAAATGGTACTTGCAAAAGAAAGTTTGGTGAATCCTTCTCTTAGTCAATTGAAGTTAATTCTATCATTAAGCTCACAAGTAATGTGTTCATGTTACATAACTCCTTATATCACTGTTACAGCCTTGAAGTATTTTTTTCATGTCTTCTACCACTGTATATCCATTTCTCCAAAATGATTATGACCACCAAAACAACAATATCAAAAGAGTTATGATTATCATAAGAACAATCTCAAAGTATTTATGAATTGATAAACAACAATCTAAAAGATTAAATAATATAAGTGAATCAATCTATATAATTATGGGTGGCAGCGAGGGGCAAATACCTAGCATGTGTCAATCCCAACTTAAGGGTGGTAACGAAGGGCCAAAGTCTAGCATAGGTCGATCCCTATTGGTATAGAAGGGTGGCATCTTAGAGTCGAAAACCTAGCATGGGTCTATCCCAAATGGTGTAATTATTAAGACCACATCCCATGGGTAAAAATGCCTAGAATGGTTCATCCTCTTCTAGCAATGATCAATTGGGCACTTGTATCACATGCCCTACAAAGATTATAACGTACAGAAAAGAAAAGAAAACAATGTAACTTACATGATCTAACAAAAGTAAATAAAGGTGGTCTTTTCTCCTGATCTATGCACTCATATGTTGATAATTGATTTCATTTTAGCCCTTGTACTACATATGATATATTGTCTTACATATTAAGTTTATTTTTTCGTATAGACGTCCCTGGCGGGGGACGCTGCATTTCATACTGCAGACACAGGTACTCCATCAAGTAGACCTCTTTTGTAGGAGCACACGACATTAAAATACTTATGGTGAGATCCAGATTGGTTTGGAGCTTTAATGAGTCCTTGTTAATTTCATTTTGGTTTTGTATCATCGTTAAGGGTAAGGAAGAGTCTATCTTGACCTACTATAGGTTTTCTATCATTTAGAGGCTTTATAGACGTATGTATATCGTTCAATCGTGTCATAAAGAGTTGTGGCCTAAACGGCCACGTCTTGTACATAACTTTTGGGTCTACTTACATTGGCTCATATCGTTGCATCAGATGTGAACTTGTCACATGATTGTTATAGTTACATGCATAGTAAGCATAGGCTACATGTTGGTTCTCTTGGGCCTTTTTGGGATGGTGGCTGTCCGTGTTATGGGGATTTGAGGCGTGACAAAAGTGTATCAGAGCAGGTCATCCAAAAGGAGTCTACAAAGTCGTGTCTGTGTAGAATCTTACTTATGGATATGTCATGCACCACATCTATAAACAGGAGGATACAAGACATGTAGGCGTTGTCTCATTTCATTCATTTTTTAGATTGTTTTATAGAGACAATGTTGTAGGTTAATCATATTGAATTTCTAATTTCTTTATTATAACAAAGATGTCAGTTATGAGAAGGATTAAAAGTACTCGTAAGCGAGTATATTAGGCTGCCCAAGAAGGGACCAGCCAACCACCACATAGTTAGGCTGTTCAAAGTGGGGCTCAAGATGAGTCCTATTACAGACTTCCCTGACGCCTCCATCCCCTGAAGAACTAAGTAGGTAATTTGAACCTTAGGAACCCCCAATTAATGCTACCGATCAAGATTTGAGGAATCCAGTCCAATTATTGACTCGTATAGTTGCAGGTCATGGCAAAAAGCAAGAAGGTCCAGTTGCACATACTATTAGTGTAGATAGAGAAGCTGGAAAACGGATATGTGATTTTCTTAACTTGGACCCGCCATCATTAATGGTCAGATCCTAATGAAGATCTGCAAAACATTATAGATCAGATCAAACGCACTTTGAATATTATGGATGTGAGTAGTAAAGAAGCACTTGAGCTAACAACATATAGATTAAAGGTTGTAATTGTATTGTGGTACGAAGTTTTGAAGAAATCTAGGGGAATAGATGAACCTTCAGCCACATGATAAGAGTTCAAAAAGGCATTCCTTTACCATTATCTTCCATTGGAGATCCGAGATGCCCGTACGGATCAGTTCGTAAATGTCCACAAGGAGGTATGAACGTGAGAGAGTACAATCTCAAATTCAATTCCTTGGCCATATAAGATCCTAATGTAGTAGCTACAATGAAGGATAGAGTTCATTGATATGTGGATAGATTAGACCCGTATTTAGTTAGAGACTGTACCATTGCTTCATTGAATAAAGATATGGATATAGAAAGGATGCATACCTTTGCGTAGATGTTGGAGGATCAAAGGCAAAGAAAAAGGACACAAGTGTCGAAAACAAGGCATTCTAAGACGACGAGATCTATTGGGCAGTTTACACTATCCGAAGGTGAGTTTAGGCCTCGGTTCTCTAATAGACCACCTACGCCATCATATTTATAGTATATAGCTAGTGCTTCACCACAGTTCTAAAGGTTTATGGGCAATAAATTTGGCGAAGAAGTGAATGCCAAGGCCTACTAATAGTGGGTCATCAAGAGTAGGGAAATACGAGCCAATCAAGGACTCCTCGACAGCCTTGTAAACAGTGTGAGAGGAATCATCTAGGTGCATGAAGTTTTGGTACATATGATTGTTTTTAGTGTGTCGCACCACGGCATATGATGAGAAACTGCCCCCATAGGGGCGTGGGTGGTGTTGCACAGCCGACTAGATCAGTTGTTACATCAACCTCTTCAACACCTTAATTAGGTTGGGGACTATTGATCCCTACAGGTCGTGGTAGAGGAGCTAGGGAGAATCTAGTCCTAGTGGAGGACAGAATCGCACATATGCTATAAGGGATCGACAAAATTCAAAAGCATCGCCGGATGTGGTTACGGGTACACTATCAATCTTTTCACATATTGTTTATCTATTAAGTGATATGGCGTCTACACTATTATATGTTACTCCATTGATTGCTTAAAATTTCAAAGAACGCTAGAATTATTAGTGAAGCCCATTGAAGTGTCTACACTGATTGGTGAGTCTATTACAGCTAAAAGGGTTTATTGTAATTGCATAGTAACTGTTAGTGACCGTGATACCTTGGCTAACCTTGTTTATCTGGAAATGGTAGATTTTGAAGTTATAATGGGTATGGATTGGTTAGATTCTTGATATGCCCTGATAGATTGCCGAAATAAGATAGGCATTTCCAGTTTCCAAAAGAGGCAATCCTTGAATGGAAAGGTAATATAGGGGCACCAAGAGTTAAATTTATTTCTTATCGTAAGGAAAAGAAAATAATATCCAAAGGATACATATGTCATCTCTTAAGAGTGAAAAATATGGATGTGGAGACACCAACTCTTTAATCTATCCCGTTAGTGAATGAATTTCGTGATGTATTTCCTGAAATCTTCTAGGTTTGCTACTAGATACTCATCCAATCTTAATTCTCCCATATAGAATGGCTCCGGATGAATTACGGGAGTTGAAAGATAAATTGAAAGACTTATTAGAAAAGGGATTCATAAGGCCTAGTATGTCCACATGGGAGCACCAATTTTAATTGTACGCAAGAAATATTGCTCGTTAAGAATGTGTATTGTCTATCGACAGTTGAAATTGGTAACAATTAAGAACAAATATCCCCTCCCGAGAATTGATGATTTTTTTGATTAGTTACAAGGTGCTAGGTGTTTTTCAAATATCAACATGATATACGGTTATCACCAAGTGAGGGTCAAAGACAAAGATATACCCAAGACAACTTTCCGAACACTGTATTGTTATTTTGAGTTTTACTCATGTCATTCAGGATAACAAATGCACCAGCAACTTTCATAGATTCGAGGAATAGGGTGTTCAAGCCATTTTTAGATCCGTTCATGATACTGTTAATAGATGAATTTTTTTGTGTGTTCAATATCGAATGAGAAACATGCTAATCATTTGCGATAGGTCTTCCAATTTCTTCGTGATTGTAGGGTGTACGCAAATTTCTGTAAATGTGAGATCTGGCTGAAATCTGTGGCAACTTAGGTCATATTGTATCTGATGAATAAATAAGGGTAGATAATCAAAATATAGAAACCGTGAAAATCTGGCCAAGACCTACAATGCCTACGGAGATCTGTAGTTTTCTTGGATTGGAAGGTTATTACAGAAGGTTCGTCAAGAATTCTCTTCTATTGTTGCACCCTTAACAAAGCTAACACACAAAGAAACCATGTTTCAGTGGAATTATGAGTGTGAAAGGAGCTTCTAAGAGCTGAAGAGTAAATTAACATCTACACCTATATTGGTACTTCCACAAGGCACAGAAGGCTATGCAATGTTTATGATTCTTCGGGAGTGGGTTTAGGTTGTGTATTGATGCAGCATGTTAAAGTTATAGCTTGTGGCTTGAGGCAGTTGCGGCCACATGAATAAAATTATCGAACCTATGATCTAGAGCTAGCAACAATTGTATTTCCTTTGAAGATATGGCACCACTACTTGTATGGAGTTCATGTTGACATATACACTGATAACAAGATCTTTCAGTATATCTTTAAGACACAGGACATAAATCTGTTGCACCGGAGGTGTCTGGTGCTATTAAAAGATTATGACATTGACCTCTTATATCATCCCGTTAAAGCTTACATAGTAGCTGATGATTTAAGCCGTAAAATAATGGCAAGACCTTATGGGCAGTTTGTGGAAAGAAAAGGAATAACTAAGGATCTGTTCCAATTAGCAAACTTGGGCATCCGCCTTCTTTAATCTCAAGGTGAAGGGGTAATTGTGCAAAATGCGATGAATCCTCATTAATAGTGGAAATGAAAGAGAAGCAGTACACTGATCCTATTCTTTTATAGCTTAAGGAGAATGTACAACATGGTATGACAAAGGCATTTGACCATACGCAAGATGGAGTACTTGGATGTCAAAACAGATTGTGTGTATAATGTAGATGAACTAAGAAAGAGAATCATGATGGAAGCACATCATTCAAGATACTCTGTTCATCCGTGGTCAACTAAAATGTATCATGACTTGAAAGAAATGCATTGGTGAGTGAACATGAAGAGGAGCATTCAAGAATTTGTGGCTCTATGGACAAATTGTCAACTGGTAAAAGAAGAACACCAGAGGCTTGGAGGTTATAAGAAGAATCATGGCTCAGTGTCCAAATATTCTGTAAGTAAAAGTAGAAAACCAAACGACCGGAGGTTACATGCAGCATATAGAACTTTCAATTTGGAAAAGGGACATGATCAACATGGATTTTGTCACTGGTTTGCCTCGCTCATTCCAGAAGTTTTACTCCATATGGTTAATAGTTGACAGACTTACCAAAGCAGCACGCTTCTTACCGATGAAGACTACTAATAAGCTGAAGAGTATGTGAGGTTGTATTTTAAAGAGATAGTTCGACTACAAGGAGTGTCAATCTCCATAATATCTTATAGATTAGCTCAATTAACTACAAAATTTCGGAAGTCATTTAAGAAGAGTTTGGGAACACAAGTGAATTTTAGTACAACCTTTCACCATCAAACAGATGGCGAGATAGAACATACAATTCAGACACTTGATGATAAGTTGCGAGCTTGTGTATTAGATTTCAAGGGTAGCTGGGATGATCACCTACCACTTATTGAATTTTCTTATAACAATAGCTACCATTCTAGTAATAGAATGGCACCTTATGAAGCTTTCTATGGTAGAAAGTGTAGATCACCAATTGACTTGTTCAAAACAGGTGAAACTGCCTAATTTGAGCTAGGACTTGTTCATCAAGCTATGGAAAAAAGTCAAAGTGATATAACACTGGCTGGAAACAGCTCAAAGTTTACATAAATAATATGTGGATGTTACAGAGAGAGGACTAGGATTTTCTATAAGTGATTGGGTATTCTTGAAGGTGTATCCAATGAAAGGGGTAATGAGGTCTGGTAAAAAGGGAAAGTTGAGTCCATGCTATAAGGTCCATATAAGATTATTCATAAAGTCGGCCAAGTAGACTATGAGATAGAGCTACCACAAGAGCTTTAATCGGTTCATTCTGTGTTTCATGTCACAATGCTTCGAAAATGCATCTGTGACCGATCTCGTATTATTCCTACTAAAGATGTATAAGTTATAGGAGATCTCACTTATGAGGAAGTACCCATTGCTATTCTGGATCGACAAGTTAGAAAGATAAAAATAAAGAGGTAGCTTCGGTAAAGTGTTATGGAGGAAAATGCAAGTAGAAGAAGTTACATGGGAAGCGTGAAATTGAAATATCCTCATCTCTTTCAGATTCAAGAGAAAGATCAAAATTCTTAGATTAGACGCTGACAAGTAAGTATAAGTCTACATGTATAATATGATTAATAGTAATACTAACTTGGTCTTGAACTTTTTTGGTGTGAATAATCATGCTAACATTCGAAAACTAATGTTTTAAGAGGGAAGGATGTAACAACCCGTATTATGCATATGTTTGTTCTATTCTTGTGATACTTGATGTAGCCTTGTTGTATAGGTGAAGGACCATGTTTCTTATATGATTAGACTTGGTTTGAGCTTGCTCGGATGGTGATGCGATGCCTTGCATGTTTCATCATGTGTATTGCAAGTTAACTGTGACGTAAATATTTAAATTAAAGATTGTAAGTTGGTCATTGAGCTAAAAATTGAAAGTTAAGTGGTAAGTTGAAGAAAACAAGATTAATATTTATAAAATTGAATAAAATAATTGAGTTTCTTACTTGACTTAATTAATCTAGTAGGTGCATCACGTACTTTGACTTATTGACCAGCCAAGGGACCAAGTAGGTGCATAAACTACTAAGACTTTTTTTAGCATGTGATTGATCTAAGTGTGTACCACCTACTTCCATTAATCTGGCCCAAGTTGAATAAAAGAACAAAGGGAAAATAGACATCCAAGCCCCAATAATCTTAAGTCCAAACTGGCCCAAGTTAAAAGGCTAAGTACGTGGGTCACCTACTTTAAAATATATGGCCGAAAATTGGCCAAGAAACACGGCCATAGCACCTCCCTTTTTTAAGTGATAAAGATCAGGTCTTTTTCTCCATTTTAAACTTGCAATATTTTTCAGATTCCTGATGTATCTTTCTAGGTCTGTCTTGGCTTCAACAAGAAGCCCTAAAACACCTTAGGGTTCTTGAGTATTGTCCCATTTTCGAGTAAAAGTTTGAAGCAGAGTTTGAATTCTTGAAGTGCAAGTTTAGAGGATAAATTTCCAGAAATTAAGGTAAGAGACTACAAACCAGTTTTTCCCCTCTCCTTAAAACATGTTTGGGGTGAAGAATATGGTATATATTTACCAATAAATCGTGGATTTTGATAAATCCTTGAGTCAATATTCTCCTAATATGCTGAAAGATTTTGATATTGATAGTGGCTGCCTTATGAATATAGTTATTGATAGCAGCTTGGGTATCTTGGCAGGGATGTAAGAAGTTGTATTAATGTTTAGAGGAAGGATGTGGTGGTTCACGCTTGTGTCAGGGTTGTATGGGCCTACTTTCCGTCAAATGTTTAGCTACTATTTTCAAGGGCCTTACTATGATTAGCTGCTGACGTTAGCTTAATCATGACTTATGTTGTAGATTAGGATAAAGGAAATGCAGGAAGGCAACACCCGACTTCGGTTGACCGTTGTTTTCATGTCAAGGGTTATGCGGGGAGCCTATGCCCGAAAATGACTGAGCGATGTGCACAAGTCACGAGAGATGGAAGCAGTCCAGAGCAAATGCCGACATAGATATGTGCACAAGCCATGACCGATATGCTTAGTCCACGACATATGTTGCCTGGTAAATGCCGCTTGCTAATGGCCGACGTCGCTTGCCTGAAGGACACAAACCTTTGATAATGTTGCCTGCCATTACCCGACGCTGATGTCTCTCAGACGATGTGCACACCTAAGACTCATGCGGGTAGGCCTTAGATAATGTTGCAAGTCATTGGCCAACATCGCTAACCCGATACACAGTAATGATGCTACATGTTGTTGGCCGACAGTTGAAGAACGATGTGTCAAAGCTACGGGCAATGTTATCAGACCACATCCAACATTGACTGACCGATGTTTGTAGCCTATGAATGATATTTGTAGGCCACATTTGATGTCAGCACTCCGATGTGTATAGAATATAGATGATGATTTCAGGCCTTGTTCGATGTTGGAATACCAATATGTGCAAGCTGCGGAGTATCATGGCATCCCACATCCGACATCGATTGACCGTCGTGTGCAGGACAAAGGTAATGAAGGAAAACCACGTACGATGTCGGCTGACCTTTATGTGCAGGCTAAAGGCGATGTGGGCAGGACATGCTTGACATCGGCAGACCATTGTGTGAAGTCTAAAGGCGATGCGGGAAGGCAACGTCTGATGTCATCTGATTGTTGTGTGCAGGCCAAAAGCGATGCAGTAGTCCACACCCGACGATGGCTTAGCGATGTGCACAAAAAATGATCGATAGGGCAGTCCATGGATGATATTGACTAAGTATTCAGCAGAGCATAGCCAATAAATCCCCCCCTCCCTACGTACAACATCGGCTAGATGTTTCGTGGAGCATAAGGGTGATACATGATAGCCAAACCCAATGTCCGTTGAGTAAAGTGCACAAGCCATGGATGATGCGGGCGGTCCATATTTGACGTCCACTAAATGATATGCACAAGACTAGGCCGATGCAATAAACCATGACCAATGTAGCATTGGTGATGATGCTTGCCATTAGATTAAGTCGCTCGGCCGAAGCACAGTGGCCTTGGATGATGCTATTTGCCATTGTTCGACATCGATGTATCCTGTCAGTGCACACACGCCATGGCTGATGTGTGCTGGCCTTAGCTGATGCTGCGTGGCGTTGGCCAACGTCGCTTGCATGAATCGCACAAGGGTTGGATGATGCTACCTGATGTTTGACGATACAAATATCTCCCAGCAGATGCACACACGCAACGATCGATGTGTGTAGGCCATCAACCAAGAGGGCAAGGTCTTTTTAAGGTTGTTCGTCAAAGGTTATGCTTGAAATTCAAGATCATCCTAAGTTCAAGAAGAGGTTTTCCAACCAAGTTCCTTTCAAGTTCCCTAAGGCTAGTGGTTATAGGGTGTATTATATTAAGCCTCAAAAGGGAAGGGGTACTAGTTCACCAACAAAGAAGAGAACTTGTAGAAGGAGTGGCAAAAAGCATTATGGTGATTGCCTTAAGGGAAAGGATAATTTCTTTGGTTGTGGTAAAAGTGGGAACAATGTTTGAGATTTCTAAAATTTTAAGGGGCAAGACAAGGGTAGTGGCAAGCTCAAGAAAGTGATTGTAATGGTGCTCCGAAGAATAATCGCTTTTATGCTCTCCACTCTATAGGTGAGCAAGAGACATCCCCCGATGTGGTGACCGGTATGTTGAAAGACTTCTCTGTTCATCTATTTGCTCTACTTGGTCCCGGTGCTACCTTGTCATTTGTAACTCCTCTAGTAGCTGAAGAGTATGACGTTTTTTCATATATCTTAAATGAATCTTTTATGGTGTCTACCCCCGTGGTTGAGTCAAACATAGATACTCATGTTCAACTAGTAAAACTTTATATGTTTTATTTAGATGTCATATTGGGTATGTATTAGTTGCCTCCATAGATTGTAGAAAAAGGGTGGTGAAGTTTAACTTTCCAAATGAGTCCGTTTAAGAGTGGAAGGGGGGGGGGGCGGAATTCTATTCCTAGATGTCGTATCATTTCTTGTTTGAAAGCTTGTAGGATAATTTCTAAAGGGTGTTTATACCATATAGTAAGAGTTAAAGATTTAGACACCGAAATTCATACCATTGAGTCGTTCCCCATTCTGAGGGTATTTACGGAGGTCTTTCCTAATGATCTTCCTGGTATTCCTTCCAAACAGAATACAAATCCATTTCAACTCCTTTTTATTGAATGGCTCTGGCCGAATTGAAAGAGTTGAAGGCTCAACTCAAAGATTTGCTAGACAAAGGATTCATTAAGCCTAGTATTTCTCCATGGGGTGCTCCGGTTTTGTTTGTCAAGAAGAAGGATGGGTCCCTTAAAATATGCCTCGCTTATCGCCAACTCAATAATGTTACTATTAAGAACAAGTACCCTCTCTGTCGGATTGAGGACTTGTTTGATCAAATCCAAAGGACAAGCTACTTTTCTATGATTGACTTGAGATCGGGGTATCACCAACTTAGGGTGAGAGGTGAGGATATAAAAAAAATGGCTTTTCTGACTAGATATTGTCACTATGAAATCTTAGTAATGTCTTTTAGTCTCACTAATGCCATGAAGACATTTATGGATCTTATGAATAGGGTGTTCCGAAGTTACCTAGATTCATTTGTTATTATTTTAATTGATGACATCTTTGTATATTCGATAAAAGAGGGTGAACACATGGACTATTTGAGTATGTTGATACAAGTGCTTAAGGAGAACCAATTATTTTCCTAGTATAGAATATGCGAGTTTTTGTTGAGGTCGGTGGCTTTTCTTGGTAATATAATCTCTAGTGAGGGTGTTCTAGTTGATCTAAGGAAAACTTAGCCGGTGAAAAATTTGCCTAGATCATTGACTCCAACAAAAATTAGGAGTTTCCTTTGTCTAGTGGATTATTATCAGAGGTTTCTAGATGGTTTTGCGTCTATTGCATCTCCCTTAACTACTTTGACCCAAAAGAGTAACAAATTTGAGCGGTCGGAGGCATGTGAAAGAAGCTTCCAAATCTTGAAAGATTGGTTTACTTCCGTTCCGGTGTTGACTTTACCAGAGGGTAAAAAGCGTTGTATATTGTTATGTATCCCAAGTGGGTTTAGGGTGTGTATATGTAAAATGGGAAAGTAGTATCCTATGCTTCTAAACAACATAAAGTGCATGAGAAAAACTATCAAACTCATGATCTTAAGTTTGTGGCCGTGGTATTTGCCTTGAAAATATGAAGACATTACTTGTATAGTGGTCATGTTGATATGTATACCGACCACAAGAGACTTCAATTGTGTTTCCTCAAAAGGAGTTGAATCTACGACAAAGAATTTTGTTGGAATCGTTGAAAGATTAAGACATGAGTGTTCGCTACAACCATTACAAGGCCCATGAGGTTTCATATTTTCAAAGTCTTATGACCATGTGTAGTGTGTCTCATGTAGACGAAGCCAAGAAAGACTTAGTGAAAGATGTTCATAGGTTGTGTAGATTGGGTGTTCGATTAGAAGATTCTACGAATGGTGCTTTTATGGTCCATCATAAATTCGAGTCATATTTTGTGGTTAAGGTGAAGTCAAATAAATACATTGATCAACCATTGGTTGAGTTGAAGGAATAAGTTCTCGATAATATATCATTTATATTCGGAGGGATGTTGTCTTTAGGTAACAAGGAAGGTTGTGTGTTCCGAATGTATATGGCTTGAGAAACCGGATCCTTGAGGAAGCTCATGGGTACCGTTACTCCATCAATCCATGTTCAACGAAGATGTATCATGATCTTAGGTTAGTGTTTTGGTGGATGGTTTGAAGAAGACATAGCGTAATTTGTTGCAAATTGTCATAATTGCAAACATGTGAAAGACAAACACCAAAATCCAGGTGGTTTATTTCAAGAAATCGAAGTCCCTACTTGGAAGTGGAAAGACATTAATATGAATTTTGTGGTAGATTTGCCTCGGACACAAAAACTATATAACTCCATGTGGGTGGTTGTGGATAGGCTTGCCAAATCCGTTTATTTTATTCCCGTCAACTCTAAGTATTTGACGTAGGATTATTCAAAAATTATCATAGATGAGATAATGTATCGCCATGGTATTCAGTTATCCATCATATAGGATCTGAGTGCACAATTAAGATCTAGGTTTTGTAGGTCATTACGAAAAAGGTTGGGTACCAAGGTGAAGTTAAACACCGGTTTTAATCCCCAAACGGATGGCCAAGCATAGGGTACTATTCAAGCCCTTGAGGATATGCTTAGAGATAGTATCATTGATTTCAAGGGAAATTGGGTTACGCACTTGACTTTTCTGGAGTTTGCTTACAGCAATAGCTACCATTCATGTATATCTATGGCTCCTTATGGAACCTTGAATGTTAAGAGATGTAGATCACCAATCTGATGGTTTGAAGTGGGTGAGTCTTTACTTTTGGATCACGATTTTGTTTCTAAGACTTTAGAGAAGGTTCATATCATAAGGAATTGCTTGAAAATGACCTATAGTCAACAAAAGTATTATGTCAATCATAGAAGAAGAGATTTAGTGTTTGAAGAGGGTAATGAAGGTGTACTTGAAAATCTCACCTATGAAAGAGGTGGTGACATTTGTCAAGAAAGCGAAGTTGTGTCCTCGTTCTGTGGGTCACTATGAAATCTTTAAAAAGATTAGTAAGGTGACATATGAATTCAGGTTGCCTAGTGAATTCTCTTCGGTTTACCCGGTTTTTCATGTTTCCATGTGTCACGACCGGAATCTAGACCCTAAACGAGACCAGCGTCGTTGACCTCTCAGAGGTCGCGACAAGCCTACATACGTCATTCTTACTTCATTTAGGTTAATTTTAGCGGAAAATTTAAACTTTTTTCTTTTCTTATTTCATGCTAAACATTTTAAACTTAACATCATGGGCGTTCACAAATCAACCATCTAATATAGAGACGATCAAATAAAAGAAACAATTCATAATTGCATTAAAAGTATTTTTGTCAAAACGGCACCAATACAAAGTCTGAAATAAAAGTTGAAAGAAACAATAGTGGAACATGCTCCACTAGCTAAAGCCTACATCTAAGCTAGAAAATAACAGTAGATATCGTCGAAAGCATGAGGGCCTACCAAGTACGGATGAAAGCTCCACGTCTGGATAGATGCAACGTCGTACTCTAATATCTAACGACCACCAATGCTTGCTCCTAGAAAGTAGATATTTGTATGGAATTAGTACACACTTGTACTAAGTATGTGTATATTCAAACACACACCAATGACATGCATGAGAAAGAATAGATCTTTCCTAACAATACGATTTATGGAAAGCCAAGTCAGTGGACTTGACAAATTTGGATTGAGAAAGTCAATGGAACTACCAAATTTGGATTTGGAAAGTCATGCCATGAGTGTAACATGCATCATCAAAATTATCATTTTGCAAATAGCACATAACATATTTCACATATCATATCACATATAGAACAAAACACCTTTCATGTCATTCATTCATATGCCATGAGACCTTGGAATCATGGACTTAACATTAAGACTTTCCAGAAATAAGGGCTCAACAGATGGGACCTCAACTAGGGAGTCTTCTTTAGCAAACACAGAGTCTGCTTCGTTCATTCATACGTACTTCATTTCATTTCATTCATGGACCAGTGTTAATACCAGCTATACCTAGAATGTACTTTAAGACTTTCATCGGGTTCGTTGTGCAATGACAAAGAATGACCTAATGTCATTACTTGAATATAACTCACTGTTTGATTATCCTATCCTAACACCTTTGGTATCATTCATTTCAACATGTGCATCATTCGAGGCTGGCCTCCTTCATTCATTAGGAACCTTAAGTTTAACCGACATAAATCATGTGAGCATCATGAAATCCAGTGTCATGAAACCCGACACATAAAAGAGGTGAAGTCACTAGCCAAAGTGACCCAAAACATGATAGAGTACATGGGAATTGAACCCCACCAGATCCCTATATTGGCATTATAGGTTCGAAGACTAGAAGATATAAAGAGACCATACCCGGCATGCTGGACAGTCTCATCTCATGAGAGTTACATGAACCTCCGCCCTTCCTGAAAGAAGGCATCACCGCTCATAGCTAGTTTATGGGTGGTCAGTATAAAGTTCCATTACATTCAACTCATATGTCATGGAAGCTGTCTTCTAGTATGAGGACATCATAGCTCAATAGACAATTTCTCATATCATCATTAGAATTAAGTGTATTTATCTCAATACTTTAATTAGAATGTTCATAGAGACTGGTCTCTTCATTAACTTTACACTCTCATATGTGAGTACGTTATGGTAATATTTACTTCGGTTCATTTGAGATTGCTCTCATCTTTTACATTAGCTTCATATCTTGTTGTCACCACATTCATTAACATTCGCACATTTTATCTTCATAATAATTCGTCCCCTTTTATGTGAATGTTCATTTCATCATATGCCAATGCACTTGGCCATTTGTGTGTTTCACACTCTTACTTAAACCATCTAGGGTTTCATCGTTTCATTGTTCATTTCATCATTTAATTGTTCATTTAGTCATATGCCAATGCACTTGGCCATTTAGTGTATCTTACACTCGTACTTAACCCTTCTAGAGTTTCATCATTTCATTATATACATCTTAGGTTCACTTGTTTTAATCATATGCTAGACTTATGGGTCTAAACATACAAGCCATGAGGCTTTATTCATAGTTTTATAAGTGACTCATATCTTTCTAGGATTATGTAGTACAAGACTCATGTATCTTGTATGTGTGCCAAGATCTCGATTTTGATCTAAGTAGGTTGCATTATTTTTGAACATTTAATTCACGTAGCATTTATTTATCAATACGGAAATTTGTGACATTTTTGCAGATACACACATTTGCCCAAACTTTCAAGTACATGGTTGCATTTTATACGATTTCAAGTAAACAAACGTAATCATAGTCATCACGAAAACATCACATACACCTAAATCTACCAGCAATCATACCCAACCTACGATTCATGGGGAGCTAGTGACAAGGGCATGCAAAAGGGGAAACAATCCTAGTTTTCGAATGACTAATACGAACCTGAAGGGGTCTCTTGGGAAAGGGACCAAGAGGGAAGAAAACCCATACCTTATTGAAGTTAAACTGTAGAATTTAAGCCCAAAAACTTCACCCAAGAACACGCTTAAACCTCCTCAATATTAACTCTAGTCGAATGACAACCTCCCTTAGCCTAGTGTGCTATTAATGTTTGTTTTCTTGTTATTTCGTGTGAGTTCTTCAAGTGTGAAGAACTTGGTTTATTTTTCTGCTTTTGTATCTTATATTGGCAGAGAATTTCGTGTGAAATAACAAGAGATATTGAGCGTAAGAGCTGAGAGACAGACGTGAGAGGGTAGGAGTTATATTAGGCTTAGGAATCTAGTTTAGGACTTAGTCAAATAAGGTTTACTTAATTATTAAAAATCTAATTTTTATTTTATTTCAAATCGGCTAATGAATAATAATTGTATATTAATAATATTAATTCAATAGCTTAAATAAATATCACATTAATTCATTGCTTCCACCAAGGTTCGAACCCGAGTGAAGAAAGACCTCACTTCATGACCTCTATTTGGGGTCTCTCTCCCTAAATTTCCCCTCCACCTTATTAATTAATTTATTAATTATGTATTTAGGGTAATTACGATATTACCCTTAGCTTGCACAAAGACCATTTTACACCTAGACCCTACAAACCTAAGATTTCGTCTTTTTAAGTTCGGTAAAGACTCATTCAAGTAAATCTTCATATTCGAGAGGCCTATATGGTTGGACCAAACCTTTCCTAGATCAACTAACTCATCATGATATTTGGATTGGATGTAGCAAAGGTTTCGAATTCTGGTTCTACGCGCATAAATCCCGGTGAACCCTAGTCTAATCACAGGCATTCTTGACACATTATGTATCACTTAGTATATCCAATTTTAGGGTTGTTACATTATCCCCCTCCCCTCTTAGGAAAATTCTTCCCCGAATGACACTAGTCTTTAGTAACAATAAATAATTCATCTATACGACGTAGTCATACATAGGTACTTAAATACTCCCCATTGGTGAATATCTGATTCACATATTAGCATGAGGGTGCACATCCTTGAAACCTACTAGTAGCTTCACATTAATAGACTAAGGAACTCTTTCCTAAACTAGTCTCATTAAAGCATACAATATAAGTAATCATATAAGTTATATAAATATGCAACCAACATGATGACTCAAACATATTAACCTCATACTAGTGCATAAACACCATCCATAGTAAAATACATGAAAGACTAATTAAGGCTACTCACCCGAGACTTCACCAGAAGTTCCTTCCCCTGCACCCCTAGACTTCAGTGCGAAGAATCGTTGCCTCTTTAGGGCCTCTTCACTTGGATGATATGACAGAACTCTCTCCATCCCTTGTTCTTGACTTCTCCTAATCGGACAATCCTTCACCAAGTGACCCGGTTTTCTACAACTATAACAAGTATTAGTGCCCATCATACACTCTCCTCCATGTAGTTTGCGATACATCCTTCAAGGTGGTCTCTCCTAAGGTGTATCTACTACATTTTTTTTCTTAACTCTGGACCCATAAATTATATCATGGTGACCCTTGGATGAAATTGACTCCCCTTGGTTGAAGAGTCCCTTCTTAAGCCTATGTTTATCCCTGATTACAGTACTACTCTTCCTTGAAAAGTTCTCCTCAGCTTGCCTTGACCTATTCCCTTCCTTAGTATGTTTTCTCTTTCTGCATTCCTCCACTTGCTGGACATGGACCATAAGCTTGGTAAGGTCCATGATGTCATGCAGCGTAGCTGCCCTACAGTCCTCCTCGAGATTCTCAGCAATTCCTGTCAAGAATCTACTCATCTCATCTCTGCTGTTAGACACAAGAGAAGTGGCATACCTGGATAATTTCAAAAACTTCACGGAATACTCCCTGACTGTCATTGTTCCCTGTTTAAGGTTGATAAACACTTTAACCTTGGCCTCCCTCATATCCCTAGGGAAAATTCTCTCCAAGAAGGTTGTCTTAAACAACTCCCAAGTTATTGAACTCCGCTCAAAGATCAGCTATCCTACCAAATATTGCACCAAGTATGTGAAATATTCTTGAGTTGATAGGAAGTTAACTCTGCTTTCTCAGTATCTGTGGCCCCCATAGCCACGAAAATCTTATGCACCTCATCTACAAACTCCTGGGGATCCTCTGAAATCTTAGACCCTGTGAAAATAGGAGGATTCATCCTCGTGAAATCCCTCAATCTGTCAGCCATACTGCGAACCGGTGGATTCATTCTCTGGACATTTTCTTTATTGACCTGGTCAGTCATGGCCTGATCTTGCATGGTGATGGCCTGTGACATCTGGTCAAGAGATGCCCTAGCCTTAGCATCAGTCAACCCAGCAGGGTTTACTGGCTTGGCTACTTCTTCAGTCGGAGCCTATGGTGGAACTTGATTGTCCCCAGGAGTTGTTACTCCTCTCCTATGACCAATAGTTCTCCTAGTGTTCATTCTCCGTAAACAACAAGGATTGTTGTTAGACACGCTCATAAAATCATGAAAGTCAAACATTAGGAAAAGCACGATAAGATTAGAAGAAGGGAAATATTCCTACGCATCATAAAGTCTCTAATCAAGGATAGTGGTGCACTTTACTACAATGACTTAGAAACTACTCAATGTGGTTAATATAAACTTATTATTCTTGGAATTTAACCTTGTGCTCTGATACAAATTTTGTCATGACTGGAATCTAGACCCCAGACAAGACCGGCGTCGTTGACCTCTCACAGGTCGAAGACAAGCCTACATACGTCATTCTTACTTCATTTAGGTTAATTTTAGTGGAAAATTTGAATTTTTTTTTCTTATTTCATGCAAAACATTATTAAGTTAACATCATGGGCGTTCACAAACCAACCATCTAATATTGAGATGATCAAATAAAAGAAACATTTCATAATTGCATTAAAAATATTTTTGCCAAAACGGAACTAATACAAAGTCTGAAATAAAAGAAGAAAGAAACACTAGTTGAACATGCTCTACTATTTAAAGCCTACATATAAACTAGATAATAACAATAGACATCCTCGAAAGCATTAGGGCCTACCAAGTGCGGATGGAAGCTCCACGCTGGATAGCTGCAAAGTCGTACTGTAAGATTTAACGTCCACCTGTGCCTGCACCTAAAAGTTGATGTTTGTATGGAATTATTACACACTTGTACTAAGCATGGGTATATGCAAGCACATTCCAAGTACATGCATGAGAAAGAATAACTCTTTCCTAAAAACATGATTTATGGAAAGTCAAGTCAGTGGACTTTCCAAATTTTGATTAGGACAATCAATGGACCTGCCAAATTTGTATTTGGAAAGTCTTGCCATGAGTATAACATGCATCATCAAACTTATCATTTTGCAAACAACACATAACATATTTCACATATAATATCACATATAGAACATAACATTTTTCATATTATTCATTCATATGCCTTGAGACCTTTGAATCATGGACATTACATTAAGACTTCCTAGAAATGAGGGCTCAACATATGGGACCTCATCTAGGGAGTCAGCTTTAGCAAACACAGAGCCTGTTTCGTTAATTCATACGTACTCCATTCAATTTTATTCATACGCCAGTGTAAACACAAACTATACCTCAGATTTAGTTTAAGACTTTCATCGGGTTCATTGTGCAATGACCAAGAATGAGCGAATGTCATTACTTGAATCTAACTCACCATTTCATTATCCTATCCGAACACAGTTGGTGTCATTCATTTCATTGTGTGCATCATTTGAGGCAGGCCTCCTTCATTCATTGGTAACTTTAACTTTAGCCGACATTGATCATGTGAGAATCATGAAATCCAGTGTTTCAAAACCCCACACAGAAAAGAGGTTGAATCACAAGCCAAAGTGACCAAAAACATGCTAGCATAGATGGAAATGAACTCCGCCAGATCCCTATATTGGCAGTAAAGGTTCAAAGACTAAGAGATATAACGATACCCATACCCGGCATGCCGAACTGTCTCATCTAATGAGATTTACATGAACATCCACGCTTCCCGAAAGAAGGCATCACCGTTCATAGCTAGTCGATTGATGATTAGTACAAAGTTCCATTAGATTCAACTCATACACCATGGAAGTTGTCTTCTAGTATGAGGACATCATAGCTTAATAGACGATTTATCATATCATCATTAGTATTACGTGTGTTTATCTCAATACTTTCATTGGAGTGTTCATAGAGACTGATCTCTTCATTAATTTTACAGTCTCATATGTGATTACGTTTTGGTAACATTTACTTAGGGTCATTTCAGATTGCTCACATCTTTTACATTAGCCTCACATCAGGTTGTCACCATATTCATTAACATTAGCACTTTTTATCTTAATAATTATTCATCCCTTTTTATGTGAATGTTCATTTCATCATATGCCAATGCACTTGGCCATTTGTGTGTTTCACACTCTTACTTAAAGCTTCTAGGGTTCATCGTTTCATTGTTCATTTCATCATTTCATTTTTCAATTAGTAATATGCCAAAGCTCTTGAACATTTAGTGTATCTTACACACGTACTTAACCCTTCTAGGGTTTCATCATTTCATTACATATATCTTAGGTTCACTTGCTTTTAATCGTATGCTAGACTTGTGGGTATGCACATACAAGCCATGAGGCTTCATTCATATATTGTTACGTGACTCATATTTTCCTATGATTATGTAGTACAAGACTTATGTATCTTATTTGTATGCCAAGATCTCTATATCGATCTATGTAGGTTGAATTATTGTTGAACATTTATTGAATGTATGATTTATGCATCAATACAGAAATTTGGGCCAGGGAACTCAAGTTCGAACCCCTTGGACAATACATACATTTTTCCTTGACTCATGACATTGGGACCCTAGATCAGGACTCAACATCACCATTCTATCTTTATTTTTCTCCTTGAATTCTCCTCTTATTTGGGCGAAGGGTTGTGGGTTCGAACCACCACAACACATTTATATTTTTAATTTAAAATTTGTATTGACCTATTCTCCTAGAACAAGAGCTTGTGGGATCAAACCTCCGCAGCCTCTTTTTATTTTTTTCATTATTTCGCTGGAAATTGGGAGGTTGTGGGTTCGAACTCCCACAGCCTCCTTATTTTATTTTTCAATTCGCTAGGTCTCTGAGGTTGTGGGTTCGAACACCCATAGCCTCCTAATTTTATTTCTAATTAAAATTGTCTTAGCAAGGCATTTGGCAGTGAGGTTGTGGGATCGAGCCCCCACAGCCTCACTTTATTTTCCAATTTATTTTGCCCTTCTCCTTTCAAGACTTGAGGTCGTGGGTTCGATTCCCACGCCTCCCATTATATTTATTTAATGTTTTTTATTCTCCTTACTCACCTGTACACCCGATTTCGAATCCCCCCATCCCCATTTCTTTCTTTCTTTTGAGATTGAGATTTCACACGGGTGAGGTCACAGGTTCGAATCCTGCTAGCTTCACCCCTTTAAATTAGTTTAATTTTTCAAGATTTTCATTCTATATTTTATCCTAAAATAAACTTATATTGTTTTTTTGGCTGTACACTTAAACATTTTCTTAACTTATTTTCATCAATATTTCAACTTGAAAACATGGGAAGATTCGAGGAACGTTTCACACTTTTTGGGGTGTATTTCATGGATTCGTTTAGCTAAATTATTGGCTCTCAAATCAGCCCCACTTCAATTTTATGAATATCATGATTTACATAGGTTTATGTACGTAAAATGACGACCAAAAGAGGATTAAACTTGAATCCTTAAGTCGACCTCATTCACAGTAACCTTCACAGTAACATTTTTGCACATACACACACTTGCACAAACTTTCAAGTACATGGTTGATTTCATACGATTTGAAGTAAACAAACGTAATCATAGTCATCATGAAAACATCACATACACCTAAATCTACCAGCAATCATTCATTGGGTTCTAGTGACAGGGGCATGCAAAAGGGGAAACTATCCTAGTTTTCGAATGACTAATACAAACCCTAAGGGGTCTCTTGGGAAAGGGACCCATAGAGAATAAAACCAATATCTTTTTGACGTTAAGCTCTTGAAATTATGCCCAGAAACATCACCCAATAACACGTTTAAACCTCGTCAATATAAACTCCACTCGAATGACAACCTCCCCTAGCCTAGTGTGCGATTAATGTTTGTTTTATTGTGATTTCATGTGAGTTCTTAAGTGTGAAGAACTTGGTTTATTTTTCTGCTTTTGTATCTTATTTTGGCAGAGAATTTTGTGTGAAATAACAAGAGAGATTGAGCGTGAGAGTTGAGAGATAGACGAGAGAGAGTAGGAGTTATGTTATGCTTAGGAATCTAGTTTAGGACTTAGTCAAATAAGGTTTACTTAATTATTAAAAATCTGATTTTTATTTTATTTTGAATCAGATAATTAATAATAATTATTAATTAATAATATAAATTCAATAGCTTAATAAAAAATCACATTAATTCATTGCTTCGACCTAGGCTCAAACCCGGGTGAAGCAATACCTCACTTCAGGAGCTAAATTTCGGCTCTCTCCCCAAATTTACCCTCCACCTTATTAATTAAATAATTAATTATATCTTTAGGGTAATTAAGATATTACCATTTTCCTTGAAAAAGACCATTTTACCCCTAGACCATCAAAGCCTAAGATTTCCTCTTTTTAAGTCCGGTAAAGACTCCTCCGAGTAAATCTTTGTATTCGAGAGACCTACATGGTTGGATCAAACCTTTCCTAGCTCAAATAAATCCCCATGTTAGTTGGATTTAATTTACAAAAGGTTTCGAAGTCTGGTTCTACGCGCATCAATCTGTGTAAACCCTGTTCTAATCGAAGGCATTCTTGACACATTAAGTATCACTTAGTAAATCCATTTTTAGGGTTGTTACACTATGTTTATGAAGTTTATCGGTGATCCCACATCTATTCTTCCTACTGAGTGTCTTAGTATACAAGAGAACCTCTCTTATGAGGAGGTTCCAGTTAAAATCATTAACCGTCAAAAGGAGGAGGTTGAGGAAAAAAGAGGGTGACCTCGGTAAATGTGTTATGAGGAAACAACCTAGTTGAGGGAGCAACATGGGAGTCTAAGGCCGAAATAAAGTCCCGTTATCAACATCTCTTTCCTAATGAAGGGTAGTTTTTCTTTCTAATAATGAAAATAATGACTAAATTTGATTTTTTTTTTGATTTTTTGTGATGTTTTGCAAAAATGTGTATTTTATGGCGTCATTACAGTGAAATAATGGTGAAGTATTATTTTAACTTGAAATTTTGCAATTCTTCTTGTTTTGAGTTTATGTTGTGCATTTTGATTTGGTGAATCTTAAATAAATTATGTTGAGCATTTTTGTAAGTTTAGTTTTGGCATAATTGACTGAAAAATAGTATGTTGAGATCATATTGTTAAAAGGAAACTCCTCATAATATGATTTTGAGTCTTATGTGTTGTAATTGAAAATTTTAATTTCTATATGTTAATATACCATGATTTATGTTGTAAATAATGTTGTGATGTATTGTTCATTGTTGGGCTGCTAGTCTTGAGTGTATTCATTCCTTTTTAAGATATTTAGTGTCATTCGGGGACGAAAGTTCCTAAGGGGGGGGGGCATAATGTAATACTCAAAAAGTCTAAGACATAAGTGTGAAAGGCTTAGACTGTTTTAAGGTCAATTTTAATGTATAATAGTAATTTAGGATGTTTAGAAATACAAAAGGTCAAGAAATGTCCATGACGTTCCCGAACTAGTTCAACAAGGTGTTTGTGTGCCTTAGCCTTTTTGACTAAGTTTTAGGAATCGGAAATTGATGAATTTGGTGGAAGGATGTTAAAAAGTATTAGAGTTGATTCATAATCTAAATGTCTGGGAACGACTCCCTAAGTACCTACAAAGATTCCTTTAGAAGGACCCTTGCATTTTAGGGTCAAAGACTTCCCAAGGGAGTGTCCACAAATAGATACAACTAACGATAAGTTGTCCAATCGATGGTGCGTGGACTGCTTCCATCGATGGACACATAGCCAAATCATTGGAAGCCTGTTTTTTAATATATATCAGACTAAAATGACGGACTAATAGGACGGTTGGTCCCTTAGCTGTCGTTTGACAAAAGGACCGTCCGTCGTGGTCTTGTCTGTGAGGGTCTTTTTTTGCTGCTCGATTTTAAGTAACTTTGGTTAATTAATTTAGGGTTTCGTTAATTAGTTAGGGGTTAAGGTAAGTATAGTTAAATTAATCATCAGCCTATGTAAAGACCCTAACCTAATTAGACTAACTTAACTCTCCGAATTCCCAAACCCAAATTCTCCTTCTTCTCTCTTCTTTATCTCTCAAAAATTGAAGAACACCATGAAAGAGAAGGTCAATGTTTCTCATAGGGATGCATTCACCAAAGTTTATACATCAATCTTCATGAAATAACATGGTATGGATTCCTTTCACCTTTGGGACTTCTTTCCTCAACGGGCTCTTTAAAATTGATTTCAAAAAATCTGTTTTAATGTGGGTCTTTTCCAATCTCAAAATTGATCTTTTTGATTTATTTTGTTATTGTTTCTTTGGATTTTATTGATTAGATAATGCTTAATTATGACTATATTACACTACTTATTTGTGGGTAGATCTAGTTTAGAGAATATTACTTTTCCCCTTAACCCTACGTTGTGATGTTGATGTTTAAGTGTGTAGTGTTGGTTCAATTGACTTGGTTATTAGTTGAATTACTATCCTATGATGTTATATTATAAATTTTGAATATATTAAGGTGAATTTTAGTCCTATCATTCTATATCTTGAGTAATTGTTCTAGCTTGTAAAGTATATTATGGATTTGACTTAAGTCTCTAATACTAGGCTACAAAATAGTGATGAATTTTTGTATAATGATTCAATTGGAATTGTTATCATGGTGGTTACTATACTACGATGATATTACACCCACTGTTCGGTTGAATTTCAGGGTTGATGGTAAGACCATGGTGATGGCTTATGAAGGAGACTTGTAAAATCTTGTGATCCCAACTCTTTACTTTTATTGTGGTTACTTGTGATTAAGTGATGATGTTGTATTGAAGTATGCCTTATATTAAGACTGATAGGGTTGGTATGATTCTGAATTGAAATGTTTTTACTCTGGTTTTTTAGGTATGGCTACGATGTGTATGTTATAAGGATGGTGATAACTTACTAATCTACCTTATTTTAAAATGTTATGTAAATGTTCCAACCTCACTTATATGAATTGTAATGAAAGGATTGTATTTAGAAATTCCTATTGAGATATGATGTTGATGATTATACAACCCTATGACCTACATTAAGCAATTATGATTTGTAAAAACAGTAAAGGCATTTCAAATAAGGAACCTTGTTTAACACCGAGTGAACTAGTGTTATGAGTGTCCCTTCCCACATATGGATAGTAGGATCACTAACGTACTCATGATATTGGAGACTATAATTCATGTAGCATAAAGAGTGTCCCAACTATATCTCTTAGTTCTTGAATTATGCACCCATAGGAATAAGAGCTAGTGGATCCACATAAATCCTATGTTCATGTTTTGTTACTACCTTTGCAAGTAGTCCCCCTTTCTTAGGTTTAGGGTTCCGTGACACGAGATTCCACATTAGCTCATGTGGTCTATGTCGGTTAAGGCAAGGTTTTCCTAAAAGGTAAAATTAATTTAAGGATTGAAATCTAACTATGATAACCGAAGGGGTTTTGCTTAGTCTAGGTAGGGGTATGGGCCTCTACATAAAAATTGCACTAGTAAGCCTTGAGGGAAGTCTTAGGAGGATGTTCTTATATCTGCACACGTTAATAAGTGTACTTGATATATATATATGATGATCTTGCACATTGATGATACAATACGATGAGGTGTTTTGCTATGAACATGTGTTGGGCGCCATTTCTAAAGTATGATGATATGTACTCTTAATGATATACTTTGTGAAGTTGGACATTGGTTATATGTCTTGTTTAGTTTACTTAATGGAGTAAGATTATGGGGTTTTGCTTAGTCATTTCACTCGTTTACTTAATAAGGGTTAATGGGTTATTTTCTTGCTTTTGTTATGTTGTAATTAACTCTTATTCATGTTCGTTGATGCTATAGATTTATGATAGGGTTGTCTTCGTTATCTAGTCTATTATGTGTTATGCACGTTTGCTTTACTATACTTAGTATTGATGGTCTTGTGATGTACATGATCTTGACTTAAGGAATATGTTATTCATTGGTATTGTCTTCTTGAATGTGCATAAGGCTTTTCAAAGTTAAATGCATTCTTTAATGAAATGTCCCTTTTAAGCATGATTTTATGATATGTGTGCATATTGTCTCATACATAGTACATATGATTTGCTAACCCCATTTTCTCTATTTTTCCCAAACATTTTAGGTTCCGCTCATTGAAGAGACTTTGAGACGAATTTGAAGGAAGCCTTGAAAATCTTACGAGGGCAATCCTAATATCAAGCTGATGAAGTTGTTCTAGTTTTAAAAATTATATGTTCTTTCTTTTTTGTTTGAGTACTATAGATTGTATAGACTATATGTGGCTCATATTATATATAAGTATGGGCTGAGCCCAAATTGTTATACTCTTGTTAGATGTTTATGAGATTAGACATCCATTTGAGACTACATTTAGTATTTTATATCTATATGCAATAAAAGTAGAAGACTATGTAATCTTACTATACGAAGGGACTATATATACTCGATATGACTATATTATGTGTATGCGAGAGCTCAATTTAAAACTCAAGATACATATAAAAAAGTTTTAAATTTTTCGCATTTTTAACCTATGAATGTAATGATGTAAATTAAGAGGCTAGTCTTAGACCTCAAAGAGGATGGCGGCGCCGGTTACATCTAGGGGGTGCTCCCCGTATGTGACAGGCTCCTAAAATTGATTGTTCACACATTCATATATGGTTCTTAAAGGTAGGAGTCATGTTATATGAGTATTCGTAATCATTATCCATCTAGAACACACATAACCATAACATTAAGAACTCTGCCCCTTGTATATATGAGGACATACTTTCTCTTGAGAGAATCTTTTTCATGCTTTGCCTTCTAGACTTCAACCTTTCTCCAAACATACACTTATAGCCTATAGAAATGTATGTGGTTAGTACAGATATCTCCAAAGTAAGGCATATGTAAAAGTATGCAAAAAGTTTCATTTTAGTAAAAAATAGATTTTCATGCCAATTAAGTAAAAGATTCATGTATATAGAAGTAAAAAAACATAAAAATCATCATATAAAACTTAGGATAATTTCCATAATTTTTACGACAAAGGACCAACATAGAGTAAGCTTTTCAACATGACAGTGAACTGTTTTGAACATTTACAATGAACTATCCTTATTCCAAAATACAGAACTTCCAACGCCATGCAAAGAAAAAGTGAACTCATTTCTGTAAGAGTTTTCCTATTTAAGGTTATCCTAATACTCACCAAGGTAAGACATGAAGGAAATGCACATACACACCAAAGTTATCATCAAGACTACCCTCTTTTGGCTTACTCACCTCGGGAGAACAAGCCCCCACTCAATGACAAGACATTAGAAGAACACTCAAGAAACACACCAAGACTTCCCTTTCAAAATGCCTACTTAGTGCAATGACAAGATGGCATCACATTCCACCACCTACCCTAAGTAGTTCACTCTATTAGAATACTTAGCACCAAGACTCCCCTTTCAGAAGGTCTAGTTAGTGCAATGGATAGATATCGTTCCATACCACTACCTACCCTAAGTAGAACAATCTCAAATCTCTAATTAACTTTAATTTGTTATAGGGTGTTACATTAAGGTTCGCAACATTCGGGGACGACTCCCTATGGACCATCAAAAGGGTCATTGAGGATCTCCACAAAGTAGGCAAAGGACTGCCTTGGCGTACAACGAATCGTTCCTTCATCGACGCCCCGTCCATTACCGTAGTTTCTCAACATTTACAAGAATAATCTCAGCCCTTCTTGAAGGAGTCGCAGTCACCATTTACGGTTGTGTAGAATTGGACCATGTATGCATCGATGTTTTGTTACCATGCACGTTGATTGGGGCCATCAAATTTTGCCTGCACGCTGTCCATTAAAGGAGTGAATGGGAAATTCACCCCACATCCTAAATAGACGTTAATCTTTTATTTTATCTATTTTCTAGTGTATAATGTTGGTTGAAAAAATAAAAATCCCAATTAGAATTCGTTCTTCAAAATTCACCCTTTCTTCTAAATAACAAATCCTCTCTTGAAACCTCCATGTGAGATGAAGCTCAAGAACAACTTTATTGATGGATTTCAATGGATATTCATTGATATTTTGTGGTCTTTAAATGTAGTGAGGTATCGTGATCCTTCATACTTTTTTATCCATTCTTCTAAGGAGTTCCTTCGAATGTTTTCAAAGAGATTTCATGATCAAATAGTCCTTATTTTAATCAAACCATGAGTTCATTCTCAAAATGATAACAAAATAATTATCATAATAAATTGATGTGTATCTATTGTTTAAAATATGAATTTCAATCCAATTTCTTGAAGAACACATGATCCTCCCAATTTCTCTATTTGGCCTATAATGTGGGTAATATTATCTTGTTGAGTTGTTTTTAGGAAGTGATTTAGATTATCTTATTGATTTTTTTCATATGGATTATATATAAATTATTGGTTACTGATCAATGATGATAAAATCATGGAGAATTGGTAAATTTTCCTTATTCCTTCTACTCTTTATAAATTTTTTTAGGAATTTACCTTGAATGGCATTGTGTGGTATTCTCCACTAATGTGGGCAATGCTTTCTTTCTTGTCAATCTCTATATGTTATGATCACGTCCTTTAATTCAAATAATGTGTTGTGAAGTTAGATTATTACGATAACACAATGTGAAGTATTATACCTAGTCTCCAATTGTAGTATCATGTTCTAGGTTTATTGATGATATCTCCTATATATAAATGATCATTCTAGGGTTAGGAGGTTGTATACATGTGACATTTATGAACGTCTATTGATTAACGACCACCTACATATGCACCATTACATGAATGTTTTGTCATTATCATTATTAGGAGTCCTAGATGTAAATGACGAATATTCCTTGTCTCCTATGCTATAACGTGGTGTGTATCTATGCACTAATGCGTATTGTGATCTTAAGAGGGTGGCTGCCTCAATAATATGTTCATAGCCATAATGTTGTGATCATGTTGACCAAAGTGCAAAAAATCATGTCATGCATATCTATGAATACGGTAGACTCATGATGATTAAGGAAATGATGGTTCTCCTATGCATCATTATTTATATCGATGAACATAAATTATATGATTAATGTAGTTATGAACATGTGTATGCCTAGAGGTGGTTATGTGAGGGTAGATCACATTGTATGCACACACACATGATCAATAATTGTATGAATATGTGAAAGGACATTCTCATCTTAGAATCCTTTGAGCTATTTGATGTATGAAGTATGAAGCTCCTAAGGTCTTCTTTATGAACTTATGCATTAAGGGATTAAAAGTATTTTAAGAAAATATTTAGAGCCTAGAACCGAGTGAACATGAAAATTTAGAATGGGGCCTCCCGTTTAGTAAGTTCATATTAAACAAGAGAACCTTAACCTATAGAAAGTATAGGTTCGCAACACAGATGTTGTCTCATGAGGTGCAAAACGTCGACGATAGTAACTCAACGTTAATAGAACAAATATCTATGTTCCATAACTACGTGCCGCCACAAATTACATTATAGCTAGTGGATTCCACCTCGATATCTATCTACTAATGGTACACCATAGGCAAGTGTTAACCCTCTCTTTTTTCAGTGTGGAGGGCGAACACCGGATTTCATGCAGCTTACATGGTTTATGTAGGTTATATCTATTTCTCCTAATGAAAGAAATAAAGTAAAATCAAATTATGGAGTCTAATCATAAATCCTTGAGGTTGTACTTAGAACATGTATGAGTATGGACCCTATCGATGTATTGCACTAGTCAACTCCAAGAAAGGATATGATTAGTAATTTTTTACAAGGAACACTTATGTTATGTGTTTTTTAATTTTATGAATGCCTTTTAAGTGACTTTTGCATGTCAATACATGAATTATGCATATGTATGTGAATTGCACGTATGGATTCTAAATGATTTTACAAGTATAAGTGGGGGTATGGGACTCCATGTGTAAATTGCACAAGTAAGCTTGTGAAGGGGTTAAGATTGTGGTTTAGTTATGGTATGAACTAAGAGAGTTATAACAAAGGTTGTAGTAAAGGAAAGAGTCCTTATTTGATGATATGATGTATTTTCATTATGTCTAATGATAAATGGAAGTGTTATGACTTGTTGAGTATGATATGAGTTGTATGGGGTGACTTTTTAGGTACAGTTGGTGGAAGTTGTAATATGAGATGCTACCTACACACTGCACAAGTGTAACTTACGAGTTGTCTAAGGTGATGGTTCTTATGTGAAGTTGATTTCTGTTATGTGCTTAACACTTATGAATATATGTGATTGTGTTACATTGCATAATATGAAAGACTATCTTAGGTGACCTCAAGGTGATAAATTTCACTACATAAACTTGAGAGTTGCTTAAGGAAAGAAGTAAGATAAAAGAGATGTAATGTATTATATGCATTGATTATGCCTCAAAGTATGATAAATGACTTTATGTGCTTTTATGAGTAGTATCTATGTCTATATGATATATGTGAATTATATTGTGCTTGTTATGCCTATATTCATGAAGATTACTAAAAAGACACGTTGCATGATGTCAAATGAAATGTCTTCCTTAAATGCATGTTTTTCTAGGTTGCCATATTCAGTGCATTCTTTTACTAATATCATTCATCTTCCACTTTTTACACAAAGTGTAGGTGTTGATGACTAGAGGATGTCTCCTAAGAAAAGAGCTTGAATAGATCTCCCAAGTACAAGTAAAGGTACCCTTATGATTCAAGGATTGCCTATGTAAACATGTTCTTCAAATTTATGTTATAACTTAGACTTATATTTGTTATTGTTAAGGGTTGTGTTCGTATGCTATTCTATTGAGTTGTGCCTTAAGATGGAAAAGAGTTTTACAGTCTAAATGTGCTATGATATTTTATATTTATATGAAGTGATGATTCTAGCATATGATCTGCTATCAATTATTTTATATTTTCTGCTATTTTTACGATTATGCATTGAAAGATGTCATAGGGATTGAATAACACGTCTAAAAGGTCGAGTACGTCGTATTACTTCTAGGGCGTGCTCTCCGTTCTACATAGATAAGGATCTTAGTCTTCATGGGATTCCTCTGTCCATCCTATCGGATAGAGGTGCACAATTCACTTCTTGTTTTTAGAGGTCTTTTCAAAAATATTTTGGTACACATGAGAAGCTTAGCACAAATTTGCATCCTCAAACGGATGGTAAACCAGAGGGTATTACTAAAAACCTAGAGATGTGTTAAGATTTTTATGTAATAGACTTCAAAGGTAATTGGGACAATCACTTGCAATTGATTGAGTTCACTTATAATAATAACTACCATTCGAGTATTGACGTGGCTCCGTTTGAAGAATTCTATGGTAGGAGATGTAGGTATCTAGTTGGGTGGTTTAAGGTTGTTGAGTCTTCACTCCTTATTCGTGAAATATTGTATGACACTTTGGAGAAAGTTTCAGTTATACGGGATAGGTTGAAAATGACCTATAGTCCGCAAAAGTCTTCTGCTGACAATAAAGAAGAGACCTTGAATTTGAAGTGGGTGATAAGATGTATTTGAAGATTTTACCTATGACAGAGGTGATGAGATTCGGCAAAAAGGGGAAATGAAGTCCCCAGTATGTGGGTCCCTTTTGAGGTTTTACTACGGGTAGGAAAAGTATCATATGAGTTAAGATTATCTACTGAACTAGCTTCGGTTCATCTTGTACACCATGCCTCCATTCTTATGAAGTGTATTTGCCATCCCATTTTCATTTGCCTTATTGAAGGGTTAGGCGTGGATGAGGACCTTTCCTATGAAGAGGTTCCAGTGGAAATTCTATATCGTCAAGTCAAGCAGTTAAGGAACAAAGAGATGGCCTCCATAAACGTTCTTTGGAGTTTAGGGATTTACATGGGAAACTGAGGCCGACATGAAGTGTCACGGCAGGGGAGCACCCCGTAGAACTACCAAAATGTAAACAACCT
This sequence comes from Solanum pennellii, assembly GCF_001406875.1. NCBI lineage: Eukaryota > Viridiplantae > Streptophyta > Magnoliopsida > Solanales > Solanaceae > Solanum > Solanum pennellii. The sequence goes on from NC_028646.1 coordinate 20,368,566, forward strand.
CTCGGAGGTCTTAGAGAAGCCCGTAGATATATTTCATTACATAGTCGTAAAAATAGCATACATACGATAGAAGATCACATCATATATATATATATATATATATCGTAAGTGCATAATTAGACTCTAAGCCTCTTTGCAATCTTAACACACAACACTATAGAATAGAATAGCTACACGACCCTTACAAACATAAAATATAAGTCAAAACTATTACATCAACATAAAGAAACATCTTGACAATGGATTCCCTTGGATTATAAAGGCCTCTTTACTTGAACTTGGGAGATCTATCAAAGCTCTTCTCTTAAGAGAGAACCTATACCATCAACACCTACACATAGTGTAAAATATTGAAGAAGAATGGTATTAGTACAAGTATGAACTAAGCATGTCATCCATGCAGGCACATGCATTTAAAGAGGACATTACATTTTAAATCATGCAAGATGTTTTTCTCATAACTTTATGAACATAGACTTTGTAACTACACCATACTTCATAGACATTACATTGACATGGATACGACTTCTAATAGCACATAAAGCCATTTATCATACTATGAGGTCTATTTAATACATACAATACATTAATTATCTTTTATCCTACTTCATTCCTTAAGAAACTCTGTAGTTTAATTAGCACAATGGACCACCTTGAGGTCACCTTACAATAGTATATCATATATATGATTCATAAACACAACCACATATATTCATAAGTCTTAGGCATATAATAGACATCAAATTCATGTAAGGACCATAACCTAAGGAAACTCCTATGTCTCACTAGTGCAATGTGTAGCTAGAATAGCATAATACTACTTCCACCACGTGTACCTAAGAAGTCACCCTAGACTAGTCATATCATACTAAAAAATTCATAATAATTTCACTTATAACTAGATATAAGGCACATATTTCATAAAATCATATTAGGACTCTTTCCTATTCTACAACCATATAAATAACACTTTTAGCTCATACCATTAGTAAACAACCTTCATAACCCCTTCACAACTTGTGTAATGTACACATGGAGTCCCATGCCTCTACATATACTAAGTAGACTCATTTGGAAGCCATAATTCAAATTTACATACATACTCATAATTTATGTATTGACATAGAAAAGTGACTTAACGTGAATTCATAAAATTCAAACATAATATAACATAAGCCTTACTCTTATACAAATACTAATCTTATCTTTTCTTGAAGTTCGCTAGGGCAATTAATCGGTAGGGTCCCTAGCTTACCTGTACTAAGTACTCTTCTCAATAAGCTATGATTAGATGAAATAATCTTATCTTTGTGTATTTATTAATTAGGGAGACTTATCCATAACCGACATAGACCATGTGAGCTACATGAAATCCAATGTTCTACTCCCACACAGAAAACACTGGTTAACACTTGCCTATGGTGTAACCAATAGAACATAGATATCTAGGTGGAATACACAAGCTATACCCTACGGGGGCACATAGTTATGGAACATGGATATAGTAACTGAAAACCATAAGTTGCTAGACATAGAGGTTTCCATTTCATGCGACAACATATATGTTGGGAACACGGAGTTACTAAATGTGAAGATTCTCTTGTAGGAAGTAGGACTTACTAAACATGAAGCCCCCACTCTCATTTGTCATGTTCACTCGATTAAAGGATCAAACTAACTCTTATATTTATTAAAGCCTTTAATACATTAGTTGATAAAGAAGTCTTTAACATTTTGCTCCCTCATACGTCATATACCTTAAGGTATTCTAATAAGAGAATTTCCTTTCATCATAGCCCCTATATCATGTGAGACTGTCCTTTCACATATTCATACAATCATACCTCATGTGTGTGTGTGCATACAATGTGAGATCAACCTTCACAAAGCGCCGTTAATAAAAAATCTTCATAACTTCATTAATTATACACTTACTAGCATTAAAATAGATAATGATTCATATGAGATCTTCCCTTTCCTTAGTCGTCATGCATCTACCCTATCCATAGTCATGCATGAAGTGTGTGTGTACATTTTTCAACATGATCACATAATGACTATAAAATGCCATTGAGAAAGATACCCTCTCAATATCATAAAAAATGTATAACATTCCTCAAGTATCAAGTCTTATACACATATATATTATTAAGGGGTATTGACTACACACACTCACATAACATTATAGGAGACAAGAGTATATTCATCATTAGACTAGAAGACTATATGATACATCAAAAGTTCAAGACGTGTTCTAGAGCCTTACATAGGTGTCAAAAGGATTATAAATTTTTTAAGGTCAATTGTAATGTATATTAGTCATTTAGGAAGTTTACAAATAAAATGTTAAGGAACGTCCATGATGTTCCCGAACTAGTTCAACACGGTGTTTGTGTTCCTAAGCCTATTTGACTAAATTTTAAGAGTCAAAAATTAATGAATTTTTGTGGAAGGGTGTGTAAAACGCATTAGAGTTGATTCATAATCTAAATGTATGGGCACGAATCCGCAAGGACCAACAAAGATGCTTTCAGAAGGACCCTTGCATTTTAGGGTCAAAGGTTGCCCAAGGGAGTGTCCACAAATGGATGCAACCAACGATTAGTTGTCCAATCGACGCTGCGTCCACTGCTTCTGTCGATGGACACTTAGCCAAATCCTTGGAAGCCTGTTTTTGAATAGTCTTATACCAGTATAATGGAACAATAGGATGGTTGGTCCCTTAGCTATCGTTTAACAAATGGACCATCTGTCATGGTCTCATCTGTGAGGGTCTGTTTTGGCTACTCGATTTCAAGTCACTTGGGTTAATTAATATAGGGGTTAGTTAATTATTTGGAGGTTAAGGTAGGTCTAATTAAATTAGTTAACAACCTATGTAAAGACGCTAACCTAAGAAGACTCTTCATTGTCTATCCCAAGTATAAAGTACACCGTAAAAGACAAGGTCAGGTGTATTCTAGGGATGGAATAACCACAGTTTCTCAATAAATCTTATTCAAATAACAAGGTATGGGTTCCTTTCACCTTTGGGACTTCTTTCCCCAAAGGACTCCTTCAAATTGATTACAAAAGATTAGCTTTTATGTGGGTCTTTTCCAATCACGAAATTGAACTTTTAAATTGAATTTTTTATGGTTGTTTTTATTGTATTGATTGTAATTTTCTAAATTATGAATGTAATACACTACTTACTGATTGAATGGTCTATTTTGTAGAAGATGACCTTTTCTCCTAAACCCTAGGTTGTGATCTTGATGTCAATTGTGTAGTGTTGGTTCAAATGTCTTTGTTATTGGTTAAATTATTGTCCAATGATGTTTTTGTATAAATTATGATGAATTTTAGTCCTATTATTCTATTTATTGAGTAATTGGTCGAGGTCGTGAAGTAGATTATGAATTTCACCTAATTCTCTAATTCTAGGCTATGAGCTAGTGAGGACTTGTTGTATGATTCAATAGGATTTGTTATCAAATTGCTTACTATTGTATGATGATATTACACCCATTGTTGAGTTGAGTTTGAGGGTTTAAAGTAAGAACTTGATGTTGTCTTATAAAGGAGCTATGTAAGTCTTGTGACCCCAACTCTTTACTTCAATTGTGGTTACTTGTGATCAAATGATGGTTTTTTATTGAAGCATGCCTTATTTTATGATTTATAGAGTTGGTCTGATGTTGAATTGAAATATCAAATGGTTTGTGAGGTATATCTATGATTTAAATGTCATAAGGATGGTGATAACTTACCAATGTGCCTTATTGTGACTGATTATGTAAATAATCTAAGCTCACTTATATAAATTGTAATTAAAGGACTATACTCATACAATACATATTGATCTATGATGATGATTATTATACAAGGGATAGACCCTATGACCTACATTAACCCATGATGATTAATAAAGACATCAAAAATACATTTCAAAAAGGGACTCTAGTTTAGCACCGAGTGAACTAGTGTGAGGAGTGTTCCTTCCACCATAGGTAAGGTAGGATCACTAATATACTCATGAGATTGGAGACTATAATGCATGTAGCATAAAGAGTGTCCCAACAATATCGTTTAGTTATTGAACTATGTTTCCCCTATAAAAATACTAGCTAGTGGATTCACGTAGTTGCTCTGTTCTTGTTTTGGTACTACCTTGGGGAGTCCGCTTTCCTTCAATGTTGGGTTCCATGAAACTGAATTCCACATTAGTCCATGTGGTCAATGTCAGTTAAGCCAAGATGTTTCCAAACGGTAAAATGAATAAATGGACTGAACTCTAACAAGGATAACCTAAGGGGATTACCATAGACTAGTTAGGGGTATGAGACTCTACCTAAACATTGGACTAATTAGCCTTTAGGGAAGACATATGAGGATGTTCTTATATATTCACATGCTTATAATGGTACATGATATGTATATGATAATTGTGCACATTGATGATACTATATGATGATTGGTTTCAATTATAAACATGCATTGGTCCCCATTGCTGAAGTGTAATGATATGTACTCCTAATGATATACTATGTGATGTTGGACTATGGTTATGGTTCTTGTTCTGTTTGTGATTGAGTAAGGTTATCGAGCATTGCTTAGCCATAGCACTTGTTGACTTAATGAGGGTTCATAGGTAATAGTCTTGCTTTGGTTATGTTGTAATGAACTATTATTCATGCTTGTTGATGTTATAACTTGATGATAGGGTTGTCTTTGTTATGTATTGAATTATGTGATATGCAAGACTTCAATAGACTTAGTATTGTTGGTCTTGTGATGTACATGATCTTGACTTCATGAATATAACTTATTGATTGGTATAGTCTTCTTTAATGTGCATAAGGATTTTCAACGTGAATTGCATACTTTAATGAATTGTCCATTTTTAGCATGATTTTATGATATATGTGTATTATGGTCTCATACTTAGAACATGTAATGTGCAAACCCCATTTCCTCCCTTTATTCCAAACATTTTAGGTTGCGGTCATTGAAGGGATTTTTAGACGACTTTTAAAGAAGACCTAGAATTCTCACTCATCCATGTTGGGTCGGTCCTCACTTTCGAAGAGAAATTCCAATATCAAGCTTATCAAGTTGTTTTAGTATTCAGACTTCTATGTTCTTTCTTTTTTCATTTGACTACTAACGATTGTATAGCCTATATGTGGCTCTTATTGTATTGATGTATGGTCTAGGCCAAATAGTTATACTCTTGTTAGATGGTTATGAGATAAGACATCCATTTGAGACTATGTTAATTAGCGTATATATCTATGTGCAATAAATGTAGAACACGATATAAGCTTTCTATATGAAAGGACTATGTATACTCGATGTTACTATGTTATGTGTATGCGGGAGGTCTATGTACATTTCAAGAAAGGTATAGAAAAGTTCTAACTCTTCCGTATTTTTAACCTATGAATGTAATAAAGTAATCTACAAGGCTAGTCTTAGTCCTAAATGAGGATGACGACGCTGGTTACATCCAGGAGGTGCTCCTTGAATGTAACAAACTTTATATAAGAGCATGAAGTTTAATATCCTTTTAGTCGATTTCACTCTCAACCACATTTAAGTAGATCCATACTAATAATTGTGAAGCGCGCCACACATATGAATAGTAAACTATGTGGTGTTTAGGAAACTCTCATTTTCATGGAAATATAATATTATGCCTCTAGAGTTTTGACTTTATAAATGAATCTAATACTTTTATTGTGTTTATGAATGAATAATCTAAGGAATACAACACGAAGACTTGATGAATATATTTCCAATGCGGGAGTTCCTCCCCATGGTGATCAAGTCCCTCCTTTTGAAGAAGTAGCATAGGATGACCAAGATCTCCTCAATCCTTCTCCTATGACGGATGGTGACATAAGAGTTGCCTTTATCCTAATACCCCAAGACATCAATACTAAAGCACAAGTCGTTGCTACTCAAGCTCAAGCAATGACGGTCCAAGCTAATATGGGGGTTGTACCTCGAGCAAAGCAACAAGTTCGCACCATGGACTCTCGTTTGCAGGATTTTACTAGGATGAATCACCCTACTTTCTATTGTCCTAAGGTTTAGGAAGACCCACAATAGATAATCGATGAAATCTATAAGATCTTTTATGTTATGGGGTTGACTACTAGTGAGAAGTCCGAGTTAGACTAAAGGATGTGGCCCAAATATGGTACATCCAATGGAGGGACAACACGCCTTTGAGAGGTGTACCGGTGACTTAGGAGGTTTTCAATAAGTCTTTTGTTGATAGGTTCTTTCCTAGGGAGAAGACATATGCAAAACTGGTAGAATTCATCAACCTTCGTCAAGGAGGTATGAGTGTACTTCAATAATATTTGAAATTCAATAAAATTTCAAAGTATGTTCCTTCTGTGGTTTCCAATCCTATAAATGAAATGAGCCACTTTGTGAAGGGAGTGTTAGATGACTTGCAAGAGGAATGTCACTCGGCTATGCTACATGACAATATGAACATTTCTGGTCTTATGGTTTATACTCACAAAGTGGAAGCGGCAAGGGCTATGAGAAAGAACAGAGATACCAAGAGGGAAAGGTCTTTTGATGGAGGTTCATCAAAGGTTATGCTTGAAATTCAAGATAAGCCTAAGTTCAAGAAGAGGTTTTCCAACCAAGTTCCTTCCATGTTCCCTAATTCTAGTGATTATAGGGTGTATAACCCTAAGACTAAAAAGGGAAGGGGTACTAGTTCACCAACAAATAAGTCAACTTGTAGAAGGTGTGGCAAAAAACATTATGGGGATTACCTTAAGGGAACAAATAATTTTTTTGGTTGTGGTAAAAGTTTGAGCAATGTTCGAGATTTCTAAAATTTTATGGGGCAAGACAAGGGTAGTGTCAAGCTCAAGAAAGTGGTTCTTATGGTGCTCCTAAGAATAATCACTTTTATTCTCTCCACTCTATAGGTCAGCAAGAGACATCACCCGATGATGTGACCTGTATGTTGAAAGTCTTCACTATTTATCTATATGCTCTACTTGGTCCCAGTTCTACCTTGTCATTTGTTACTCCTCTAGTAGCTAAAAAGTATGACATTTTGCCATATATCTTGAATAAACCTTTTATGGTGTCTACCCTGGTGGTTGAACCAAACAGAGTTACTCAGGTTAAACTAGTAAAACTTGATATGTTTGACTTCGTTTCATATTAGGTATGGATTAGTTTCATTCTAACTTTGCCTCCATAGATTTTAGAAAAAGGGTGGTGAAGTTTAACTTTCCAAATGAATCTGTTTTAGAGTGGAAGGAAGGAAATTTTATTCCTACATGTCATATCATTTCTTTTTTGAAAGCTGGTAGGATGAATTCTAAAGGGTATTTATACCATATAGTAAGAGTCAAAGATTTAGACTCTGAAATTCATCCCATGGAGTCGGTCCCCATTCTGAGGGAATTTCCATAGGTCTTTCCTAACGATCTTCCTGGTATTCCTCCCAAACAGAATACAAAACCAATTTCACTTCCTCTTTACTAATGGCTCCGGAACAATTGAAAGAGTTGAAGGCTCAACTCGAATATTTACTAGACAAAGGATTCATTAGACCTAGTATTTCTCCATGGGGTGCTCTTATTTCGTTTGTCAAGAAGAAGGATGGGTCCCTAATAATATGCATTGATTATCGCCAACTGAATAATGTCACTATTAAGAACAAGTATCCTCTCTCTCGGATTGACGACTTGCTTGATCAAATCCATGAGACAGGCTACTTTTCTAAGATTGACTTGAGATCGGGGTATCACCAACTTAGGATGAGAGGTGAGGATATACCAAAAATGGATTTCGGACTAGATATGGTCACTATGAAATCTTAGTAATGTCCTTTTGTCTCACTAATGCCACGGTGACATTTATGGATCTTATGAATAGGTTGTTCCGAATTTACATAGATTCATTTGTTATTATTTTAATTGACGACATTTTTGTATATTCAATAAATGAGAGTGAACACATGGACTATTTGAATATGTTGTTACAAGTTCTTAAGGAGAACCAATTATTTTCCAAGTATAACAAATGTGAGTTTTGTTTGAGTTCAGGGCGTTTCATGATCATATCATCTCTAGTCAGAGTGTTCAGTTTGATCCAAGGAACACTGAGCCGGTTAAAAATTGCCCTATATCATTGACTCCAACCAAAATTAGGAGTTTCTTTGGTCTAGTGGGTGATTATCAGAGGTTTTTGGATGGTTTTGCGTCTATTGCATCTCCCTTAACTGCTTTGACCCAAAAGAATAAGAAATTTTAGTGGTCGGAGGCATTTGAAAGAAGCTTCCAAATCTTGAAAGATAGGCGTACTTCTGTTCTGGTGTTGACTTTACCGGAGGGTACCAAGCGTTGTATATTTTTATGTATCCCAAGTGGGTTTAGGGTGTGTAATATGTAAAATGGGAAAGTCGTAGCCTATGATTCTAGACAACATAAGGTGCATGAGAGGAACTATCCAACTCATGATCTTATTTTTGTCGCTGTGGTATTTTCCTTGAAAATATGGAGACATTACTTGTATAGTGTTCATGTTTACGTGTATATCGACCACAAAAGACTTCAATTGTGTTTACTCAAAAGGAGTTGAATCTACGGCAAAGAATGTTATTGCAATTGTTGAAAGATTACGACATGAGTGTTCTCTACAACCCTGACAAGGCCAATGAGGTTGCAGTTTTTCTAATTCATATGACCATGTGTAGTGTGTCTCATGTAGAGGAAGCCAAGAATGTTCTAGTGAAAGATGTTCATAGGTTGGCTAGATTGTGTGTTAGATTAGAAGATTATACTAATGGTGGTTTTATCGTCCATCATAAATCCAAGTCATCATTGGTGGTTGAGGTGAAGTCAAAGAAACACCTTCATCAACCATGGATTTAGTTGAAGGAATCAGTTCTCGGTAAGCTTAATGTATCATTCTTATTAGGGGGGATGGTGTGTTTAGTTAACAAGGAAGGTTGTGTGTTCCCAATGTAGATGGCTTGAGGAACCAAATCCTTGACGAAGCTAATGGGTACCATTACTCCATCCATCCATGTTAAACAAAGATGTATCATGATCTTAGGGAAGTGTTTTGGTTTTAAGGTTTGAAGATGGACATAGCGTAATTTGTTGCAAATTGTAAAAATTGCAAAAACGTGAAAGACAAACAGCAAAATCCAGGTGGTTTGCTTCAAGAAATCGAAATCCCTACTTGGAAGTGGAAAGACATCAATATGGTTTTTTTGGTAGGTTTGCCTCGTACACAAAAACAATATGACTCCATATTTGTTGTTGTAGATAGGCTTACTAAATCTGCTCATTTTGTTCCAGTCAACTCTATGTATTTGATGGAGGTTAATTCAAAAAATATCATAGATGAGATTGTGTGTCGCCATGGTATTCTGTTATCCATCATATAGGATCTGAGTGCATAATTGACATATAGGTTTTGGAGGTCATTCCAAAAAGGGTTGGGTACCAAGGTTAACTTAAACACCTGTTTTAATACCCAAACGGTTGGCCAAGCAGAGTGTACTATTCAAACCCCCGAGGATATGCTTAGAGATAGTATCATTGATTTCAAGGGAAATTGGGTTAGACACTTGCCTTTGATGGAGTTTGCTTACAACAATAGCTACCATTCATCTATATTTATGGCTCCTTATGAAACCTTGTACGGTAGGAGATTTAGATCACCAATTGGATGGTTTGAAGTGGGTGAGTCTTCACTTTTGGGTCTAGATTTTATTTATAAGACATTAAAGAAGGTTCATATCATAAGGAATCGCTTGAAAACGGCCAATAGTCAACAAAAGTTTTATGTCTATCATAGGAGAAGAGATTTAGTGTTTTAAGAGGGTGAAAAAGGTTTACTTGAAAATTTTGCCTATGAAAGGGCTGGTGACATTTGCTAAGAAAGGTAAGTTGCGTCATCGTTATGTGCGTCACTATGAAATCTTGAAAAAGATTGGTAAGGTGGCAAATTAATTGAGGTTGCCTAGTGAATTTGCTTCCGTTCATCCAGTTTTTCATGTTTCTATGTTTATGAAGTGTGTCGGTGATCCCGAGTCTATTATTCCTACTGAGTGTGTTAGTATACAAGATAACCTATCTTATGAGGAGGTTCCAGTTGAAACCTTGATCGTCAAAGAGAGGAGGTTGAGGAAAAAAAAGGTGATCTCGGTAAAAGTGTTGTGAAGAAACCACCTAGTTGAGGGAGCAACATGGAAGGCCGAGGCCAAAAAAAAGTCCTATTATCCACATCTCTTTCACAATGAAGTTTAGTTTTTCTTTCTAATAATGAAAATAATGACTAAATTTGAAGTTGTTTTGATTTTTGGTGAAGTTCTGCAAAAATGTGCATTTTATGGTGTCATTACAGTGAAATTACAGTGAAATGTGATTTTGACTTGAAAATTTTGCAATTCTTCTTGTTTTGAGATTATGTTGTGCATTTTGATATGGTAAATCCTTAATAAATGTTGAGCATTTTGTTAAGTTTAGTTTTGGCATAATTGACTCACAAATTGTATGTTGAGATCATGTTGTTCTCAAAACGAAAGTCCTCATAATCTGATTTTTAGTCTTATGTGTGGTAATTGAAATTTTAAATTGCTATGTGTTAATATACCATGATTTATGTTGTAAATAATGTTGTGATGTATTGTTCATGGTTGGGCTGCTAGTCTTGAGTCTATTCCTTCCTTTTTAAGAATTTTAGTGTCATTCGGGGCAAATGTTCCTAAGGGGGGGGGGGATTATGTAATACTCAAAAGTCTAAGACATAGGTGTCAAAGGTTTAGACTGTTTTAAGGTCAATTTTAATTTATATTAGTCATTTAGGATGTTTAGAAATACAAAAGGTCATGAAATGTCCATGACGTTCCCGAACTAGTTCAACAAGGTGTTTGTGTGCCTTAGCCTTTTTCACTAAGTTTTAGGAGTCGGAAATTGATAAATTTTTGTGGAAGGGTGTTAAAATTGTATTAGGGTCAAAGGCTTCCCAAGGGAGTTTCCACAAAAGGATACAACTAACAATCCGTTGTCCAATCGATGGTGCGTGGACTACTTCTATCGATATACACATAACCAAATCCTTGGAAGCTTGCTTCTGAATAGTCTTAGACCAAACTGACGGACCAATAGGACGGTTGGTCCCTCAACTGTCGTTTATTAAACGGACCGTTTGTCGTGGTCTCGTCTGTGAGGGTCTGTTTTGGCTGCTCGATTTTAAGTGACTTGGGTTAATTAATTTAGGGTTTAGCTAATTAGTTAGGGGTTAAGGTAGGTATAATTAAATTAATTAACAACCTATGTAAAGACTCTAACCTAATTAGACTAACTTAACTCTCCGAATTCCCAAACACAAATTGTCCTCTTCTCTCTTCTTTCTCTCTCCAAAGTTGAAGAAAACCATAAAAGAGAAGATCAAGGTTGCTTCTGGGGCTTCATTTACCAATGTTTATCCATCAATATTCATGAAATAACAAGGTATGGATTGCTTTAACCATTGGTACATCTTTCCTCATATGGCTCCTTAAAATTGATTTCAAAAGATCAGTTTTCATAAGGGTCTTTTCCAATATCAAAATTGTTCTTTTAAGTTTATTTGGTTATGGTTTCTTTGTATTTTATTCATTATATTATGATTAACTGTGACTATATTACTCTACTTATATATGGATAGATCTAGTTTGTAGAAGATTACTTTTCCCCTTAACCCTATGTTAAGATATTAATGTGAATTGTGTAGTGATGGTTCAGTTGACTTGTTTATTGCTTAAATTACTATCCTATGATGTTATAGTATAGGTTTGAATATAGTAAGGTGAATTTAGTCCTATAATTCTATATCTAAAGTAATTGGTCTAGGTTGTGAAGTAGATTATGGATTTGACTTAAGTCTCTAATTCTAGGCTATGAAATAGTGATGAGTTTTTCTATAATGATTCAATTGGCGTTGTCATCATGGTGGTTACTATAGTACGATGATATTACACCTACTGATTGGTGGAGTTTGAGGGTTGATGGTAAGACCTTGATGTTGACTTATAAAGTACACTTGTTATATCTTGTGATCCCAACTCTTTACTTTAATTATGGTTACTTGTGATTAAGTGATGATGTTGTATTGAAGTAAGCCTTATATTAAGACTGATAGGGTTTATATGATGTTGAACTGAAATGCCATTACTATTGTTTGTTAGGTATGTCTACGATGTATATGTTATAAGCATGATGATAACTTGCAAATGTGCCTTACTATGAAAGATTATGTAAATGTTCGAACCTTACATATATGAATTGTAATGAAAGTACTATAGTCATGCAATACTTATTGAGATATGATGATGATGATGATTATACAACCCTATGACCTACATTAAGCCATTATGATTTGTAAAAACAGTAAAGGCATTTCAAAAAGGGAACCTTGTTTAACATCAAGTGAACTAGGTTGAACATAGGAATACGAGCAAGTGCCTTTACTTGTTTTTACAAGCAAGTGAACTAGGTTAAACATAGGAATACGAGCAAGTGATTCGACATAAATGCAATGTTCATGTTTTGTTACTACCTTGGAATGTAATCCCCATTCCTTAGGTTTAGGGTTCCATGACACCGGATTCCACATTAGCTCATGTGGTCTATGTCGGTTAAGGCAAGATGTTCCCAAAAGGTAAAATTAATAAGATTGAAATCTAACTATGATAACCTAAGGGTTTTAGCTTTGTCTAGGTAGGGGTATGGGCCTCTACCTAAAAATTGCACTAGTTAGCCTTGAGGGAAGTCTTAGGAGGATGTTCTTATATATGCGCATTTTTATAATGGTACATGATATGTATATGATGATCTTGCACATTGATGTACTATATGATGATGGTTTCGCCTATGAACATGTGTTGGTCTCCGTTTCTAAAGTACGGTGGTATGTACTCTTAATGATATACTTTGTGAAGTTTGATATTGGTTATATGTCTTGTTTAGTTTAGTTGATGGAGTAAGATTATGGGGCTTTGCTTAATCATTGCACTTGCCTACTTAATAAGGGTTCATGGGTTATTGTCTTGCTTTTGTAATGTTGTAATGAACTCTAATTCATGTTCGCTGATGCTATAGCTTTATGATAGGGTTGTCTTCACTATGTAGTTAATTATGTGTTATGAACGTTGCTTTACTATACTTTGTATTGTTGGTCTTGTGATATACATGATATTGACTTAAGGAATATGTTATTGATTGGTATTGTCTTCTTGAATGTGCATAAGTCTTTTCAAAGTAAATTGCATTCTTTAATGAAATGTCCCTTTTTACCATGATTTTATGATATGTGTGCATATTGTCTCATACATAGTAAATATGATGTGCTAACCCCATTTTCTCTATTTTTCCCAAACATTTTAGGTTCTGTTCATTGAAGGGATTTTGAGACGAATTTGAAGGAAGACTTGAAAATATCACTCATCCAAGTTGGGTAGGTCCTCATATTCCAAGGGAAATCCTAATATCAAGCTGATGAAGTTGTTTTAGTTTTAACAATTCCATGTTATTTCCTTTTTGTTATATTAATATAGATTGTATAGACTAGATGTGGCTTTTATTATATTGATGTGTAGGTTGAGCCCAAATTGTTATACTATTGTTAGATGTTTATGAGTGAAGATATCCATTTGAGAGTATGCTTAGTATCTTATATATCTATGTTCAATAAAAGTAGAAGACTATGTGATTTTAATATACGAAGTGACTATGTATACTCGAAAAGACTATATTATGTGTATGCGAGAGGTCAATGTAAAACTAAAGATAGATATAGAAAATTTTTAAATTTTTCGCATTTATAACCTAATATAATGTAATGATGTAAACTAAGAGGCTAGTCTTAGTCCTCGAATCGAACGGCGATGCCGGTTACATCTAGGGGGTGCTCCCCGGATTTGACAGGCTCCTAACATTGATTGTTAACACATTCATATATGGGTCATAAAGGTAGGGTTCATGTTATATGAGTATTCGTAATCAATATCCATCTAGAACACACATAACCATAACATGATCATCACATATACATAATATCATCCACACACATAAATGAATAAAAACTGTGGAAGACTATACATTTAAGTTCACAGAACATCAATTCAATTACACATGATCCTAGATTCAAGAATATATCCTTCAATTTCCTTAACATGAAATAATCATATAAATTCATCTTGTATCTAATGCCTTCTAGTACATGATCTATACAAATGAAAATGTACAAGCATGTAAATACGCCCACCATAAGTGGACCATACCAATCATCACAATTCAATATATAGTCTAAGATAATAATAGAAAATAGGTCAATTTTTCAAATAACCAAGATAATTATGATCTTTATTAATTCCAACATTCATAATCAATTGACATAAAAGAATATAGAAATAGGCAATTCATCATAATCTAATCATCATGTTATTAAGATTATAAGACCCATCACATATTATAATTTGAGTGAATAAAGAGATCATGGGTTCTTCATTAAATTTGATTGACAATCATGTTTAAATCGTATATCAATAATCGAATTATCATTAGATTGCTTTTGAAATCAATTTCACAATGAATCCATGGCTAGATTGAAAGATTGAATTTTTTACATAAGATCATGTTGGAAAAATCGTGAATGGACTCCATATATGAATGATTATCTATGGATTATGTATTACCATACCTTCTAAATTAGAAATACCACGAAAATCCAAGAAGAAAGCTCCAAGAATCCACCTACATAGCTTTTTCTAAGCTTGGTCTTCAATGGGTTTTGGGAGAGTTTTATTTGAGAGGGAAACATTTTGTTTTGAAGAATGAATCCTAAATAATAGTAAAGTCTTATACTAACTTACAGTACCTAAAAACACTTAAATAAACCGTTTATAATCTAATTAGGATGCGGATAAATTTCCTAATTCACACCTAGCAAGGTAGCATCTCAACACAAATTGCAGGTGCAATCTAAAAAGGAAAAGGAACGGGTCATTGATTGACTGGCGCACCTTTCTGCTGCTCCGTCGATGGTTACTGAGGCTCCCTTATTGGGTCTAATCGCACATGTCTAAGAGATGAGCCACGGTCTGTTGATTGCTTGGGCGTAGATTGATAGTGCCTAAATAGTCTACTGCAAGCTTTTGGATCCTCCTCAACGACCCCTTGGGTTATCCTTGGGGAGTCGTGCCCAGACATTCAAACCTTAACATGTCCATATACGAGTTAGGTTCTTCCCCTATCAATTTTAGAATAAAAAAACACTTAAATCCTTTTGGAATGTCTAAGGTCTAACTATCAACGTCTTGGACGTTCCTGGACGTTTGACTTCCAGACCTCTTTCAATCAAGTACACATACTGTAAACCACTTAATTACCATGATAATATCCTTTTTAGGCAAAGTGAGGCTCTAAACACCTAAGCTAATTTTTAGGGTCTTGACATGAAGTCCCGTTATCCTGATATTTTTCTTAATTGAGGTTAGTAGTTCCAATTAACAATTAAAATAATGAGTAAATTTGATTACTTCTTTATATCTTAAAATATGAATATTAATAGTACGGGTTCATGATAAAATGAGTTTTCATGTGAAAAATGTACTTTTTCTTTATTTGCACTTATTTGTGTATCTGGTGTATTATTGACTTCATGAAATAGCATGGAGAATATTGATGTGTTGAATGGATTTTTGAGTTTCTTCTTTTTGCTTATTGTGTGTTGTTTGTTGCATTCTAGTATTGAGTCTATCCTTTCCGTATAAATGAATGTTAGTGTCATTCGGAAATAAATATTCCTAACGAGGGTTAATTTAACAGTCCGAAAGTACATCACTTGGTTAAGAGCCTCACATGATGACCTAAGACTTCAAACATTGTATATATGCCTAAAATAATGTATGTAAACTTATTAGGATGTTTTAGAGTCAAAATATAATGAAACCTGCATCACGTCTAGAGACTAGTGAAAGTGAGGTTAGTGTAACTACGAATGTTTCATGGGTTTTTAAGGTTCGGAATTTAATCAAAAATAGGTTTAAAGATGTTAAAAAAGTATTAGAGTGTGTTTAGGGTCGAAACCTTCGGATATTAATCCCCAAGGACCAACCAAGCGTCCTTGAAGAGCACCCTTCAAACTGACCCAAAAATGTCAAGTTGACTGTAGAAAAACGACGAGCCAATCAACGAGTCGTCAATGGTCATACGGACCGTCGATAGTGGTCGTTGGTCATAACTTAGCCATTCTCCTAAATTCCCCAAAAACCAAATCTCTCATCCAAAATACATCTTGACAGTATGGACCGTTGATTGACTTACGGACCGTAGGTCGAGGTTTCATAGGTTGGAGGTGGTTTCACTGTCTAGTTTTTTAATTAAATTAATTAACTAGTTAGTGGGTTAATCAAGGTTTAAGGGAGGGTTAATTTCACGACCGGGGTGCACCCCCTAGAAGTAACATGGCGTACTTGTCCACTCAATGGTCTTTTACAAGCCCATAGACATCATTCATTGCATTTTAATAGGATATTAGCATAGAACTAAAAATTTCATAGCACATCATATGCTAGAACATCACTTCATACATCTAAAATATCAAAATACATTTTTAGACTCTATGACTCAATACAAATAGAATAGAATAGGGACACGGTCATTATTAATATATAACTATGATAAATCTATTACATAACTTTGGACATAAAAATAACATAAGAAATTCTTGAATCATAAGGATCACTTTCTTGAACTTGGGAAACATACATCAAGCCCTTCACTTTAAAATATCATTTAAGTATTCATAACCTACTCTTTGTGTAATAAGGTGAAGAAGAATGGTGTCAGTACATAAAAGCACTAATTATGGCAACAATGCAAAAACATGCATTTAAAGAGGACATTGGTTAGAAAATCGTAAATCATGCCTTTCACAAAAACATCATAAATCTTTGATACAATTAGCACAACATAGCACTTCATATAGTCATAGACAATATTAACAATGTGACATAAAGCCACCTAATTCACTAAAGGCACATTTATGACATTCATAAATTAAACTTTCTTTTACTGTAAATCCCTTACCCCCAAGTAACCCTCTAGTAACAGTTGGTGCAATGTATAAATAGCCCCATTTCAGTACCCACACTAAAGCATAACTGTAAGGTCAACAAGATGAATATTCAAATAACCTACATTAACTCAAACATAGGCATTCATCAAAAATAGCATGACATAAGACACATTTTTCATACATATACTCCCTGAACGACATATATGACTCATTCCAAGAAAACATACATGTAAAGACTTCCAACATAATCATAGTAAGGCAATAGCTACCCTATACACAATTAGACTTCACTTGAGTTAACATCATAAGACCTTACCCTCATTCAAAATCTAAGCCTACTAGTGGAATATAAATGTGAACTCATATCATGATATAGTGAATCAGACCAATATTATAAATATAAGGTAGGACCTCATCATATATACATAAAATGATTCATACATTTCATATTATCATACAATTTGCTCAATACAAAAATGTCATTCATATAAGACATATACTTATTCATATACATATAGAACACCTTCCTAGAACTCCTCTCAAAATCTACTTGTGCAATGCATAGATAAAGTCACATACCCTCACCTACACTAAGATACTTCCCATAGGATATCCTAGTTACGGTTCATTACATTACTTCCATTGTCCATTTTACTTTAGGGAAATTCTAGCCTTAATAAACAATAAGACCATGTAGGCCAAACATTGAATTTTGTGTCATCCCCTCCCACCATAATAGGGTATCTTACTTGCCAAGGTAAGACATGAATATCATTCTAGTATTTTAGATGGATCCGTTAGCTAGGCCCTACGGGGAAACCTATTTATGTAAACTTGGACATATATTCGGAAACCTTCCTTATACCGATTGGGCATTATATTTATCCACATCATAAGAACTATGGTCAACAAGCCTTACCTTTTGGAAGGGGCACCCCTCATCATCAAATTTACTCGATGCTAATTTAACTTCCCTCGATTTGAAAATCTTTATTAACTTTATGCAATATAAATTGCTTGAGGAGAATTAAACCATCATATTTTTAGCTCATAGTCTATAGATGAGAATTTCCTTTAATCAACCGAATTCATGTGAAAAAACCTTTCACAAGGACATAACATATTCAAGAAATATCTACTTTAGTGTACAATAGACAATATCTTTCAAGAGACCCTCTCTTTACTAATCATACATGCTTCATTATATACATTCATGTGTGTGTATGTGACCATACATAAGGAGAACTTTCGCATAAATTAGATGCTACACATATGCATACTTCATCATATCATATACTATCATGTTCATAGTTTAATCATGCATTCATATTTATTAACATAGTGTAATCACCCTAGGAGGTACTCTATGACATTAGACACGTGTAATGTATAGACAAAGTCCCACTCCCTTTCCTACAATAGTACATCTATCAAGTCATCCTACTTAAGATACATATCATACTTCATGGAAATATACTTTACATGCATAGTAGTAGACATTAGTGCGTATGAGAATTTTCCTTTTATTACATACCATAAACCGGTACTACTCATAAACATGCAAGAGGTGTAAACATGTATACATTGGAAAACATGATCACCTAATGTATATTAACACAATTTTGAGGCAGCCACCCTCTTAATACCAATAATCCACATTCATGCATAGATAACACACCAGATCATAGCGTAGGAGACAAGACAAGTTCAAAATTTGCATTCTAGACTTCTATCGTTGAGTATGATCGCACGTACATATAGGGGTACATAGGTAGGGGAAATTCACCATTAGAAATTCATAATTGGCATCACATAGACCAAACCTAACCCTAACAAGGTCATTGAACATAGAAGAAATCATTAATGCACCTAGAACATTATACTAGATTAGAGACTAGGCAGAATAATTCAAATTGTGTGATCATCATAACAAAACTTAATAATTAATAACATGCCTTCAATTCCATTATGAACATATATAAATAATGACAAGATGGTAAACACCTCCACCATAATTGGACCATCCCACGCAATGTCATACAAGGCCTATTCAACTATCAATTCTATAGAAGAGTAGTCGAATAGACAATCTGACCAATTCTCCATTTCTTTGATCATCATGATTAATTACAAATAATTAAACATCCATTCACATAAAAAGTAATAGCTAGAGTCAATTTAAAATAATCAATATGACACAATCATCCTAACATCAAGATGACAATGCCCACATTAGAGGCTTAATGGAGAAATTAGGAGGATCATGGATTGATCATGAATTTTTATTGAAAATCATACTTAAAACAGTAACTAATCATCAATTCATCATAATAATGCTTTTCAAATTATTCTGAGAAGGAACCCATGTCTAGGTTGAAAGATAGACTAATTGATCATTAAATCTCTTTGAAAACATTGGAAGGAACTCTATAGATGAATGTATAAATAATGATGAAGGATAACCATACCTAATTACATGAATAAACAACAAAAACTTGAAGAAGTAAGCTTGAGAATCCATCAATATGGCTTTTCTTGAGCTTCTTCTCCAATGGACGTTTCTAGAGAGGTTTTGTTTTGAAAGAGAAGTTAAAATGTCATTAATTAAGTCTAATTGGGTTTTAATCATTTTAACAACCTTAATATACCCTAAATACATAGAATAAGTTCCTAGGGTATATTGAGGACGTGGGGTGAATTTCACCCGTTCACTTAAGAACGTACACGCAGCAGTTGTAGGCCACCCATCAAAGAGCGAATCGATGGACCGTCGATGGAATGAAGGTTCCATACTTTGCATCTGTTGTTGGTGACAAAGGATATATTTTTTGGGGGCTTAACCTAACATGTTAAGTTGTTAGAGACGCCCCCATCCATGGGCCGTCGATCAAGGCACGAGGCATAGATGGATGAGGAATCGATTAGACACTGCCAAGGTAGTGTCTAGGCAAAATTTGGGTCATGGCTGGACATTTCATACGTAAATACGAGAATATACATGTTAAAGAACTTCCATATAAATATGAGTATCATAAAACATGTAAAACATACCAAGGCACACTAGAACACACTAGCACGTCTCAAGTCTAACTTTCGAGTGTCATTGGACGTTTTTGGATGTTTGACATCCAAATCACTTCAAATCAAGTATGCATACTGTAAAACACTTATTAATAATATTTTAAAAAATATTAGGCACATGTGAGGCTCAAAGAACGTTAGTTCATTTTGAGAGACCCTACAGTTAATTAAGTTAGTTTATTTTTAAACTAACCTAACAATCTTAAATTCCCAAACTCAAATTCTCTCACCCTTCTCTCTACTTTCTCTCTCTTTACCCAAAAAACACCATAGAAGACTATGGTCAAGCTTCACTAGGGAATCAGCATCCATGTTTGCCTCTCCAATTCATTAAGAATTAACAAGAAATGAAAGCTATTCAATCTTGGGAATACTTTCCCTAAGAGGTTCTTCAATGTTGATTTTTGAAGGTGATAAAAACATGTGTTTCCTTCTTATTCTAAAATTGATCTTTAAAATTGAATTTTTGTTTGTTTCTTTTGATTATGATAGATGTATTATTATTCGTTATTGGTCAATTATGGTAGTTGTTTGTATTATACGTAGTTCTATTGATGAAATGATTAATTGGCCCTTTTCCCCTTGTAAGGACCACAAAATGAATTAGGTCCAACTAGAGCCTAACATATTTGTCATGAGCTTATAAGGTCATAAAATGAATAACTATTGTGTTAATAATCAGTATATATGTCACATCCCGAAACTACACCCTAAAAGTTCGGTCATTCTCGAATTATACCCGGCATACTTGACCTCTTAGAGTTCTTGTACAAGCCCTTTCCGTATCGTTCAACGAATATATATAATGAAAAATAGTGTGGAATTAAAATTTTTCACAAAAAAATCATAGTATTTAAAAGCTTTTTCATATAAAATCCTAGGAAAAAGTAAGTCTCAATCTCATCAAACTTAAGACACGGGAATAGTTTTGGGATACGACCCATACATAATACTAATATAGAAATACTTATTGTATTACTCCCACCCATACACAATACTAATATAGAAATTCTTAGTCTATTACTCCCTCCGTTTCAAAAAGGATGACCTAGTTTGACTTGGAACGGAGTTTAAGAAAAGAAAGAAGACTTTTTAATATTGTGGTTTAAAATAAATGTTATGTCAAATGTACCAAAATGTCCTTTAATCTTGTGGTCTTAAACATGCCACGTGGAAAGTGAAATTTAAAGTATTGCCAAAAAAAGAAAGGGGACATTCTTTTTGAAACAAACTATAAAGGAAATAGGGACATTCTTTTTGAAACTGAGGGAGTACAATACTTTGAAATAGAAGACATAAAATACATCGATATATGCCGTCGAGTTAATTGAGGATATACTTTAACTTCACTTGAATGATGCTAATATCCAAGTCTTTCTTTAAAATTCTCCTCACCTACGAATAACTACAGAGATAGATAAAAGCATGGATTAGTACAACCACATGTACTAAGTATGGTGTAATGCATGAAAATCATGAAAACGGACATTTATTGGAAATATACATCTTTTCATTAAAAATCATATTATATTCACAAGAATAACATTTAACAACTTAGAAACACATAAGATGACATTTAATCAATTTAAAGAATTTTAAGAGTAACCTTACAGTAAGCTATATTCACTGTACAGTGAATTGTTTCACTGTTAGAGTCAAGTGCTTCTTCTTCCTTTTTAACACTTTCTAGCATGAAATCTTCTCACTAAAAGCTATCCTAAGTATCACTTAAGCAACACAATGAGAGACCACACATACAACCTCCCTAAGCATGCCAAAATTACCCTCAAGACTACTTCTAATAAAACATATACACACTTACAAGACACCATACACATCAACATGCGATTCATCTACCAAAGGTTATTCTAAGTCTCATTTGACTAAGTTGTGAAACAACCTCCCATACAATCCCTTGAACATACACATAAGAGATCCTATAGACTACCTACGATAGAAATTGTCACTTAACACATCAACATATAGATAATATGACTTTACCTTACCAAAGGCTATGAAAAGACTTACTTAAGTAAATCAAAAAGATAACGTCCATGATTGACCTCTTCGAGACTACCTAAGTAATCCTTAAGATAACCTAAATTTAGATCATGTCCACATTATAAACTATTTTCCCTCACTAGAGTAATTCATAAGAATCATCTAGGTAAAATAGGAAATGACTATTCCTATGCCACCATTTACACCTTAACTTGAAAACACTTAAATACTCTAGGTAAGTACTTATTCAATTAACATACATTCTTAAATTAGGTCATTATATTCATTAGTTAATTTACGAGACATTTATCACATACACTACATCAAATATTGGTATTGGACTAGACCTAGGAACCCCAACAAACACCTTCAAAGTCTATCATGCAATGTCTAGATATCATCCCATACCACCCCCCTATACTTCACAGGACTTCTCTAATGCTAATAGGCATTCCATATTATAAGAATAGGCAATAATCGACATAGACCATGATAGCAAGACATTGAATCTGAAGCTCTAAGCTACACCGACAAGGGTGTTTTACTTGCAAATGGTCTAACGTAGACACATCCCATGTAGGCACATGATCAAGGAATATGAAGGGCATGCTTTGTAATATATTCTCATTCTTTAACTAGAAATACTTCCCTTACCATACTAACTCAATGCTAGCCTTGGTTCTCATAGAATAATTTACACTTAAGGTTCATATAAAGGGGTTCCATATAAAGTTCCTAACCCAATAACATTTACCCTACCAAATAAAAGTCAACTAGGGCTACCATACAATGCCAACAAAAAGCTCATAATGATTTTCTTAAGGTTAGATATGATGCCTTTCCAGCTAATCAACCCTAAGTCTGTCATGCCTTTAACTTGAAGGATACTATTACGGTTTTTGACTTCCATATCATAATCTTACCTCTATGTTCAAGGTTTCACATAAGGGACACTCTTAACATCATTTAAGGTCTCATGTCATTGATACATAAAAGACTAGAGGATTTATCATCCTAAGTCAATACATTACATATTCACATTCATACGTGCATCACGTAAGGGACACAAGTCAACAAAGACAAGACAAAAAATAGTTAACCTTAACATATATTACATGTGATTCTAGAAACACATAGGCATAACCATATCCTCTATAAGTCATCCTATAAACTATCATATCATCAAAAATATGACCATCATAGACTCATATAGTCAACTAGGGATAATTAAGCATCAACCCTAAGATTATACACATAAAGTCATAGTCATTTTCTATCATGATCACGTGAATAACATCAATAGAAGAACACATATACATTCACATTACTTAATCATGAAGATAGATTTTCTCATACTTCACATAATCAACTACACAAATAACTACTTAGTAGTTGCCGAAAAGGCCATAATCATCATATTACTCAATATAGCGTAGACAAGACCACATTAATTGCAAGTAAAGCACATAACACCCCAATTATAAGGTGACAATACCAATAACAAAAAAAATAGAAGTCTAATGAACATAAAATAAAGAAAAATAGGGTAGCGCACGACCATTCTATCCTCAATACCTCAATCCAATGCCACATCACCCTATTAAATATCATAAGGCCCTTACCAATGGCCATCACAGATAATTCATTGCAATTATAACAATATTCATGAAACTAGGTCAATTCACTACCTATTAATAAATCTAATACAACCTAGATATCAATTTATTACAATTATTATATCAATCAATAACCCATACAACACTACTTAGGAATTCATAAACATTAGATCAACATTACTTAACCGATAACTTAGTCAAAAACTGGGGTTCGTCAAATTCATGGGTTCATAGGTTAACTGAGTTAAAATAATCTAATTAATTACCATTTCATAAACATTCAACGCTTCAAAATAGTTAATGCAAGAACCCATGTATGGATCATGAAATTGGACAATTCATCGTTGAAAACTTTAGAAAACATCTTTGAAAGTGAGGCTCCATGATGAACAGAGTTTCAAGGATCAAAAACCATACCTTAATGAATATAATGATTCAATTTTATAAATAATATCCACTTAGTTCTCCAATCCAAGCCCTTCCTTGAGTTTTGGTTCCAATGGAGTTCTAGGGAATTTCTAAGGGGATTTGGGTTTTGATTTTTTGAAGAATGAAATATTCCAAATGTTTTAGGCTTATAAACATACTTAACATACCCAACAGACCCTTAAGGCACCTCCAATACTCTAATTTTGACGTGGGCTTAATTTACAACTTCACCCCTCACTTAACAGTGAAAATGTGCGCAGGGACAGTGCCATCGATGGTTGGCAGTCGACGGACTGTTAGTCCACAAATTGACCATCTTGTCCTTTATTTTTTTGGTTCAGAGACTCACCTTTGGTCTCTGCTCTTCCCTGCCTCAGTATCCACCAATGTCATCCATCGACAGGGCATCGATAAGCCCACGAGCCGTCATTTGCCTCCGTCTTTTGGGCTATTTTGGACAGTCTTGGACACCAACTTTTGGGTCGCTCCTCAACGACCCATGTATGGTCCTTGGGGATGTTTGCCCGGAATTTTCAAAAAAAACATGATCATATACAGGTTTAGGACATCTTACATGAATTTCATCCAAAATGAACACGTAAAACTCGATGGAACATGAATGAACACACAAGGTTGTTTCAAGGCAAACCTTTCGAACGTTATGGATGTTCTTGGATGTTTGACCTTCAAACATCAATAAAATTATCACACTACCTTAAAAAAACAATAATAACTAATATAATTACCTTATATATTCCTAAATCACACATAAACACATAAAACCATATATGAGGCACATAGGTGACTTAGTTGTCAAATGTTTTGGTCGTCCCTTAACGTTTCACTTCCAAATAACCTAAACTCATAGACAATGCCTCAATACCACATTATAGAACAATTTACTACTTTAGACCATTATGAAAACCATTTTAAAATCTAGTTCATATAATTCATTTTTGGGGTCTTACAATATAGAGTTTGGAAGAGTTTAGAGGTGAAACGTCTGTGAACGTCCAAGACGTCAACTACATATGATTCGTGATTTTTTATGTAGTGTTTGGGTCTCAAAATTATAGGGAAGGTTGATAGAATCTAGAATGACATATTTGGGGTTGAAATTTTTATGAACGACTCCCCAAGGACCACCCAAAGGGTCCATGGGGTTACCCAAAACTAGGTAGCACATTGCCTTTTTAATTTCATTGACGACTTGCCATCGACACTCGTAGTATAGGCTACTACCCGTCGATTGGCGGCGTCACTCCATAATTAGATGTGTGATTTTATCCCCGAAATTCAAGGTCTCTTTCACAAATGACCTACCGGCAATACGGTTTCATCGTTACATCGACGGACTATCGTCTGCAGGCATTGTTTGGACCTTTTTTTTCTTCCTGCATTCTGTTAAGTCCCAATTCACCCCACATCCAGATAAATTCATGGGTGAATAAATTATGTGTTTTTAGTTATTTATTAGTATTTAAAAAATAATACACCCATATAGACAATAGACTCCAAGATCAAAATGTCACTCTCACCAAAAAACAGTGTCACGAATACCATAGAAGAAGAAGAATAAGAATTTGAGGTGCTCTTAGGACGAAATGCTCCAAGGATTCATTCTAGGATTAAGGATATAATTTAAGGTATGTGAATTTTATTCATCCATTGATTCTTCCTTTCATAGAGTGCCGTAGTTATTCCTTAATTGTGAATCCAATGAACCCAATCTAGAGAGGGTTGTGATTTCATTGTTGTTATGGTTTTATTGTGATCTCAACCTAGTGGGTAGCATTAGATTATGTTCATATGATAATTATGTGATGTTTTCTTTATGTAATAACCTGAAAATGACTATTATAAATAATGCTTAAACGTACCTAATATGCCTAGATTAGACCGGGTTCACACGGATAGATGCGCGTAGAACCAGACCTCCGAACTTATGCATCAACATAGACAACCAACTTTGTGAGTTAGTTGAGCTAGGAAAGGTTGGGTCCAGCAATGTAGGTCACCCGAATATGAAGATTCACCTGGATGAGTCTTAATTGGACTTGAAAGGGGTAATCTTATGTTTGGAGGGTCTAAGGGTAAAATGGTTTTTTCAGGCTAAGGGTAGTATTGGAGTTATCCTAAATAATTAATTAATTAATATGGTTAAGGGGCAATTCAGGTAGAGGTGGCTGAATTTGACCCTTTAATTGAAATCTAGCTCCACCTGGGTTCGAGCCTTGGTGGAAGCAATGATTTAAGTGATTAAATTTTATTTAGTGAATTAATTACTTCAGCCCCAATGCTGACGCTACCTAAATGTGGTGACAAATAAAATGATTGTTGTGATGCATCTATGGTTTGTTTGGTTTGTGATCGTTTGCAGGGTTGTAAGGTGATAGCCTATGCGTCCAGATACCTCAAGGTTCATGAGAAGAATTATCCCACTCATTACCTGGAGTTGGCCGCTATGGTGTTTGCATTGAATCTGTGGATACATTACTTGTACCAAGTGCACGTGGATATGTTCACAGACCACAAGAGTTACTAGTACATGTTCACACGGAGGGAGTTGAATCTACGTCAGCGGACATAGTTGGAGCTGTTGAAGGACTATGCCATGAGTGTCCACTACAATACAGGGAAGGCCAATGTCGTAGCTAATACTATGAGAAGGTTGATCATGGGGAGTACATCCCACGTTGATGATGGGAAGAAGGAGTTGGTGAAGGATGTAAACAGACTGGCTATACTGGGTATGCGGTTGATGGCCTCTTCTAATGGGGGTGTTTCATTTTATCCCAGTTATGAATCATCCTTGGTAGATAAAGTCAAGAAGCGTCAGTATCTTGATCCTTTGTTGATGGAGTTGAAGGACTCAGTGATGGTAAAGATGAATGAGTCCTTTGCTATGGGAGGTGACGACATACTTAGTTACAAGGACATATTGTGTGTACCAGACGTGGATGATTTGCGGAACAAGATTGTTGTAGAGGCCCATGGTTCCAGGTACTCGATACATCAAAGTTCGACCAAGATGTATCATGACCTCAAGAAGATCTATTGGTGGGATGGCATGAAGAAGGAAATTTCTGAGTATGTGGCCAAGTGTCCTAATAGTTAGTAGGTTAAGGCGGAGAACCTTAAGCCTGGTGGTCTCACTCAGATGATTGATGTTCCGACTTGGATGTGGGAGGCCATTAACATGGACTTTATGGTTGGTCTTCCAAGGAAAAGGAGACATCATGACTCCATATGGGTTATTGTGGACAGGATGACTAAGTCTTGCCACTTTATCCCTGTGAAGTCTACTTACAAGACCGAGGATTATGCGAGACTCTACATTGAAGAGATTGTAAGGTGGCATGGGATTCCTTTGTCTAACATTTCAAATAGAGGAGCTTAGTTCACTTCGCATTTCTGTAGATCCATGTAGAAGAGCTTAGGCACGTAGGTAAAGATCATTACTGCCTTCCATCCTTAGACAGATGGGCAGGCCAAGTGCACCATTCAGACATTGGAGGACATGTTGAGCGAGTGTGTGATCGACTTCAGAGGTAGTTGGGACGACCATCTGCCATTGATAGAGTTCTCATATATTAACAGCTATCACTCCAGTATTGGGATGGCGCCGTTTGAGGCACTTTATGTAGGAGGTGTAGTTATACAGTTGGGTGGTTTGAGGTTGGAGAGTCATCCATTTTGGGCCCAGAGATCATTCATGAAGCCTTAGAGAAGGTCAAGGTGATTAAGGACATGTTGGCTACTGCTTACAGTTGGCAAAGGTCTTATGCAGATAACAGGAAGAGTCCCTTAGAGTTTCATGTTGGTGACCAAGTATTCTTGAAGATATCACCCATTAAAGGGGTGATGAGGTTTTGCAGGAAGGGTAAGTTGAGTCCGAGATACATCGGGCCATACGAGATTCTACTGTGTATGGTTGAGGTGGCCTATGAGTTGACGTTGACTGCGGAGCTAGATTCTGTTGATCCAGTATTTCATTTCTCTATGTTAAAGAAGTGCCTTGGTGATCCAACATAGATTCTTCCTGTTGAAGTTTTTGGGGTTGATGAAGACCTATCCTATAAGGAGGTTCTTGTTGAGATTTTGGGACGGCATGTAAAGCGACTGAGAAACAAAGAGGTTGCCACAGTGAAGGTATTGTGGAGGAACCATCTTGTTGAGGGTGATGCGTTGGAGGCCGAGGCCTATATGAGATCCCGCTATCCTCATCTTTTCAATTCTTGAGGTTAGACTCCTTACTATTAAGTTAAAGTTTCCTTGTCTCCTCTATTCTTTGTTGATATTGCTTGACTATGTAAAGTACTTATGTTATGATATGACTGGCATTGTACGAGAGAATTAGAAGGGTCATTCGAGGACGAATGTTCCTAGGGGGGGGGGGATAATGTAACAACCTAAAAATGACTATGATAAGTTATGTTTTAACATACCTAGAATGCCTTGATTAGACCGGGTTCACAAGGATTGATGCGCGTAGAACCAGACCTCCGAACCTATGCAACAGCCAACCCAACCAACTTGGTCAGTTAGTTGAGCTAGGGAAGGTTTGTTCCGGCCATGTAGGGCACCGAATATGAAGATTCACCTTGATATGTCATAACCGAACTTGAAAGGGATAATCTTATGGTTTTAAGGGTCTACGGGTAAAATGGTTTTTTCCAGGAAAATGGAAGTATTTTAATTACCCTAATTAATTAATGAA
Organism: Solanum pennellii; assembly: GCF_001406875.1. NCBI lineage: Eukaryota > Viridiplantae > Streptophyta > Magnoliopsida > Solanales > Solanaceae > Solanum > Solanum pennellii. The sequence continues at coordinate 20,397,513 of NC_028646.1, forward strand.
GTAATATGTTTAAGGGGCAATTCGGGGAGAGGTGGCCAAATTTGACCCTTTAAGCGAAATCTTACTCCACCCGGGTTTGAGCCTTTTTGGAAGAAATGATTTATTGATGAAATTCTATTTATTGAATTAATTAAATTAATTAATATTTAATTTGCTGATTTAGGAAAAAGCAAAAAAATCAGATTTTTTATTAATTGATGATAAATCCTTATTTAACTAAGTCTTCACCTAATATTCCAATCCTAAGCTAACAATGTCACATGTTTCTCTCTACCTCTCTCACATTCACGCTCAACTTTTTGTAAAATTAAAGAACAGAAAAAAAATATAACAAATTTAATCCACATTAATGAACTTGATCGCTCAAACTAAAAAGCAAAATAAATATAAAAGCAAAAAGTATAAATAAAGTTCTGGACGGATTGTGCTTGTGATTTCGGTTGTGAGACATTGTCTTAATGGGTTTTTTGGTTTCACGTTAGAACCTCATTGAACGAATTCAGGTATGGCTTTTCTTTCCTCTTGGTCCCTCTTAAAAGTGATCCTTAAGGTTTAGTCTAATCACAATCGAAAAACTAAGGTTGTCCCCGTTGCATGCCCCTGTCATTAGATCCTCTGAAAGATTAAAAGTATGCGTTGGTATGACTTCTTGTAGATGATTTTAGGGATGGTTGTGATTACGTTTTTGAATGTGTATTAGGAAATTAAGTCAGAAATGAAAGATATGTTCAAACAAAGTTAATTACGTTAGCTTGTTTGTGCATGTGTGTGCCGTGAGTTAGCCAAGGTTTGAAGCTTGAATTTTAAATGTTAAAATATTGTATTTATGTGTATGAATATGTTAAAAGTGTGATGTTCATATAAGTATAATGTTGCTTAATAAATGTCACACGAAATACTCCAAGAATTAACAAAAATAATGTGACAAAGATGAATTGGAAAATGACCAAATTTCTAGCTTGCTTGAAATGATGGTCTCGGGTTGTGTATTGGCGATGGGGCTGTATTTTAATTTTTTTTTAAATATGAGGTCATTGGGGATTGAACCCAAGACCTCACCAAATACAAATAAAATAAAATTTTCATAAGAAAAATGGAAGAAAAATAAATAAGGTGAGTGGGGATTGAACTCAGAACCTCTTGAATAGATGAGAGAGTTAGGAGAAAAATGAAAGAGGAAAATAAGATGAGGTTATTGGGGATTCAACCCACAACCTTTTGGATAGGTGAGAAAGTAATAAGAAAAACTAAGAGAAATAAATTGAAGTTGTGGTGGATCGATCCCACAACCTCTTGGCCTTAAACATGATAGAGAGTAAGGAAAAGAAAGAAAAATAAATGGGGGTTATGGGGATCGACCTAGGGTCCCCCAAATCGGAAAAATACAATTACCATGTTTAATATAAGATTAAGTGTTGCTCAAGAGATTCGAAATTGGGTTCCCTTGCCCAATTCTATATTGACACATAAGTCGTACATGAATAAATGGTTAAATGAATGCTTCCTTTAAGGATAAAAACTGAGATCTTGGCATACTTACAAGATGCATAAGTATTGTACCACATAACCTTGGGTAAATTTGAATCACTTCGACGAATTACGAATGAAGCCTCATGGCTTGTGTGTGTGGAATTCATAAGTTCAACATATGTTTAAAAACTAAGTGAACCTAAGATGTTATGTGATGAATGATGTGACCCTTGAAGGGTTAAGTAAGAGTGTGCAACACACTAAAAGGCCAAGTGCATTGGCATTTGATGAAATGACCATCCACGTAAAAAGGGGTGAGTAATTATGAAGGTAAAATGGTCTAAGTCTAATGAATGTGTTGACAATATGATTAGAGGCTAATGTAAATCTCAAATGAGCCTATGTGAATGTTACCAAAAAGTACTCACCTATGAAAGTGTAAAGTCAATGAAGAGTCTAGTCTCTACGAAAACATTAATGAAAGTATTGAAGTTAAAATATACTTAATACTAATGATGAGATGAGAAATCATCTAATGAGCTATGATGTCCTTATGCTAAAATCAAACTTTTACGATGTATGAGATGAATGTAATGGAAATTTATACTGACAACCAATAGACTAGATATGAGTGGCGATTCCTTCTTTCGGGAAAGCAGAGGTTCGTGTAATTCTCATGAGATGAGACTGTCTGTCATGACGGGTATGGGTCTCCTTATATCTCCTAGTCTTTGAACCTATGCAGCCAACATAGGTATCTTGCAGGGTTCAACTCCCTACATATGCTAGCATGTTTTGGTTTCACTTTGGCTGGTGATTCTACCACTCTTCGGTGTGAGATAGACACTGGATTTCATGATGCTCACATGATCTATGTAGGTTAAAGTTAATGTTCCCAATGAAAGAATGAGGTCTGCCTCATTTAATGCACACAATGAAATGAATGATACTAAAGGTGTTTGGGTAGAAAAATCAAGAGGTGAACTAGACTTATGTAATGACACTAGGTCAATCTTAGTCTTGCATAGTGAACCCAATGACAGTCTTAAACTACATCCTAGGTATAGCTGGTGTTTACAGTAGCCTATGAATGAAATGAAATGAAGTATGTGTGGATAAATGAAGCAGACTCTGTGTTTGTTAAAGAAGACTCCCTAGTTGAGGTCCCATATGTTAAGACCTCGTTTTGGGAAGTCCTAATGTCATTTCCATGGTTCCAGGATCTCATGGCATATGAACGAATGAAATGAAATATGAACTGTGTTATATGCAATATGTTTGTTCTATACGCAATATGCTATGTGGTGTGTGCAATATGATACGTATGATGACGCATGCTACTGTCATGGCATGACTTTACTAAATCTATTTTGGCAAGTCCACTGACTTGACTTTCCATAACTCATATCATTATGAGAGAGATATTCTAAATCATACATGTTCGTGATGTGTGATTGAATATACCCATACTTATTACAAGTATGTACTAATTCCATACATTTATCTACTGTTAGGTTGAGGTGCAGCTGGACGTTAGAGCTTACGAGCCGACGCAGAAGTTATTCGGACGTGGATCTTTCATCTGGTTTGGTAGGCCCTCTTTCTTTTGAGGATGCTTACTTATTTATTCTAGTGTAGACGTAGTCATGAGCTAGTTGAGTATGTTCCACTACAGTCTCTTTTGTATTACCTCAAGACGTTGTATTGGTGCCACTTTGGCAAATTTATATTTATAAATATATCTTTTATTTGATTATCTTGATTTAGATGGTTCTTTTGAACGCTTATGAGTTTATGTAGATAGTATTATGCGAGATCAATGTTTTCCAATATTAAGTTAAAGTAAACAAAAGTTTAAATTTTCCGCTAAAATTAATTTAGATTATGTAAGGATGACGTATGTAGGCTTATCTGTGACCTTTGAGAGTTCAACGATGCCGGTCTCATCTGGTTTCTAGATTCCAGTAGTGACACATGAGGTTTTCTTGGTAAATTATAGTAATTAATGGTGAAGGTTATCATGGTGATTTTAGAGAAGATGAAGGTTCTATGTTGATCTTCTTAATTCAATTGTATTATCTGCTAATTCATCATGATTTAATCACCTAGATATGAATTAATCTTGGCCTAATTGATCTAGGTAGCTCTTGAATTATAAAGCTGTAATTGTACCTATGTGATCTTATATCCCTAGACTTAACTTTGATTGATCTAATTTAATGAATTAAGCATGAAATTGAACATATCATAATGAATTAAAGGTAATAATAAATTATGGGTTTTTATGCCATTGATAATATTGCTTTGACGGTAAAGTCATTATGAAGAGATTTTGAGGAAGTTTTCTTCTACATTTAGACATGAACATGATAGAATAAGAAAGTTTTCTCACATATATTAATTCTAGGTTGAATTAAGAACCTAAAATGGATCAAATCATGATGAACTGTATTATCATATAGATTGATTGTATGACCACTTCATGTGAAATAGACTTTGTAAGACAAGGCCAAGTCACAATAGCTTGAGATTGTAGGTCTCAAAGGTAGCTGGAGATAGTAAATCTCAAGAAGGCTTGAGTTAAAATACTCATGGTAGCTTGAGATGTTTAGTATATTGAAGCTTGAGTTGAATTACACATGGTAGCTTGAGGTGATGAACATCATCGTAGCTTGAGATTGAGAAAGTAATCTCTTTCATGTTTATTTTGGTCATGTATTGCAAGGATGCTTGATCAGTGTAGCTTGAGAATAATGGTTCTCATGTTTGCTTGGGATTGAGGAAACAATCGTTCCCACAATTAGATTTGTCTTGTGTTGTAAAGATACTTGATCATGTTAGCTTCACTGGGTTAGGCAAAAACCATTTCATGGTAGCGTTAGGGGAAATGCCTATACTCTCTTAATATTACCCTGACTTGCATGCAAGGTATATTTCATGGTAGCTTGATGTGCATGGAAGGTACATTTCATGGAATAGCTAGTGTTTAGTTTCTCATGGTAGCTTAGGGTTGAAGATTCATACTACCCTATGGTTAGATTATATCTACATGATCGTGGAGTACTACCTAGATGTAACAACCGTCGTGGTCCTCAAGGAGCACTAACACAAATGTATAGTTTCAACATAGGTCTCACAATGATGTCTTGAAGAATAAGAGTGAAAAGAATGTCTTTAGACTATATCAAGTAGCATCAATACTTAAGCGGCTCAAACCTACATTGTTTGGGAAAAGGGAACGAATATGGGTTAGTACACAAGTTTTATTAGCTATGGAAACATATGCACACATAAAATTAGAAATTATGCTAAAAGGGACATTTGTTCAAAGCCATGCTAATTAGTTACTTTAAAAGTTCTTATGCACAACCAAGAACACATATAAGACAATAAGCATATATTCCTTAAGAAAATAGCATATTCATCACAAAACCAACATCTTCTAGTTATGTCAAGTCAACATATGTATAGCATATTAGAACCCATACTTAAAGCAGTGCCAACATCATGTTACAACAACAAGCATGTACAATAGTTTGAAATATTACTAAATAATAAAAACCCTTAATAGTAACACTTTACAATGCTTACTAGTGCAATGACCAAGTGAAGCCCCATAAACCCACTCATCCAAGTAAACAAACATAAGGGTTAAAAGTACTTTCTAACTTAACCTAACATAGTAACATGAGCATTAATCATCATATTTAGCAATATAAACCATGAAAAGGTTCATAAGTGAAATCAACATCATTTAGTATCATTAACATGTAAAGTCAATACAACAATATTATTTATTTCATAAGGACATAAGAAAATAAGAACTTCAGAACATCCTCATAAGACTCTCCTCAAGGCTAACTAGTGCAATATAGGTAGAGTCTCATACCCTACCTAGACTAAGTCAAACCCCTTGAGTACTCCTTGTTAGAGTTCACTTTATTACTTCATTTAACTTCGGTAACTCTTTCATTAACTAAAATAGACCACATGATCTAAATGTGGAATCTGGTGTCATGAAACCCTACACCGAAGAAGGTGGGATACTTCCAAGGTAGTTCAAAAACATATCTATAGCATCTAGGTGGATCAACTAGCTAGTATTCCTATAGGGGAAACATAGTTCGAGAACTAGGAGACACGTTGGAGACCCTATTTATGCTCCTGGCATTGTATCTCTATATCATATTTAAAAAAGTTAACCTAACTTCCCTACTTGGGAAGGGACACTCCTCACTACTAGTTCACTCGATTATAAGATAGATTCCCTATTGAAATGTCATTAACTCTTTGTTTAACAATCATAACTTAGTTTAGGTAATAGGATACTAACCCCTTGTATAGTCATAGCCATTATCTCAATGGAAATTGCATTAGAGCATCCTTTCAATACAACCCTCATATGGAGATTAACACATTATCGTCATCATGTCATAGTAAGGCTCACATGTAATTCATAACCAACTTTATATCATTAAATCTTAATCATAATCTCACAATTCACATATCTAAGACATTTGAATTGCATCACTATCAAACACCTACTTAATCTAATCACAACATATGGTTCAATTGAACTTCATCTTCAGGTACAGGCCAACACAATTAAAATAAAGGTTCAGGATAACAAAGTCTTACAATTCTTCTAAAATGCCATCATCAATGGTCTTACCATAAACCAGCAAATTTAATCAAGTTTTAGGTGTAATATCATCTTAAATTAGTAATTCACACATTAACTAGGTCAATTGCATAAACACTTATCGATTCTACACTAGTTTTCAACTTATGGTTAGGAATTGGGGTCAATTCGTAACCTCACTCACATACTAGGTTAAACATCAAGAACTACCGTTATTAAAAAAATAATGAATAATAATATAACCATAATAATAATGTTAAACATCAAAAACTACCATAATTAAAAATAATGAATAATAATATAACCATAATAATCATTAAAAATCAATAACAACACATTTTAAAAGATCAATCTCGGATTAGAAAGAGACCCATGTTCAATTAATCTTTTGTAAATAAATTTTGAATAAAACTTTTGAGTAAAGGAATCCCAAAGGTGAAGAGTTCTCATACCTTGATAATCCTTGAAGATTTATGGGGAAAAGTTGATTTTTTTCTGACCTATGGCCCTTAGCCCTCGGTATTCTATGGAGTTCTTTTATGGGAGAGAGAGAGAGAGAGAGAGTAGAGAGAAGAAAGAGTAGTTTGGGTTTTGCGAAAGTGGTGTGTTAACTTGGGTTTTGACTTAGGGTAGTTTATATAGTCAACTAACTAAGTTAGTTAACCACCTCTTGAACAAAAATAAAACTCCTAACTTATTTACTAATTAATTGAACTCATTAAAACAAAAAGTGAAACGCAGGCCTGACCTATGAGACCCGTATCTATAGGTCGTAGGTCAGTACACGACCACACTTGCCCTCGTACTGCACATCCGTGGTCTTGGTCAGTGACCACGTTTTTGGCCACTTTTGGAAAAGTTGCTAATTCCTCAAAGAATGAGGAATCAATGCCCCGTTGTTGAGGATACGCCTCGTCGCGTGCAACCATAGGTAGCTACTTCATATTGAAAATGTTTTAGATAAAATTGAAGCATCCTCCTAAATGACCCTTACAGTGATCCTTGCGGAGTCGTACAAGAATGTTTTGACCCTAAAAATACACTAATACATTTTTAACGCCATTTCACCAAATTTCATCAAATTCTTACTTCTACAATTTTTTTAAATAGACTAAGGCACACTAAGACATCTTTCACTAGTCTTTGGACGTCAATGACATTTGTTGATGTTTTAACTCTAAAACTTCCTAAATGACTTATAAACATTATTTTTTACCATAAAACGTTATTACAAACTTTATCCCCTTATCCCTTTCAACAACATCCCCCCCTACGCCTTAGGAACATTCGCCCCCGAAGGAAAGAGTAAAATCTTTTGAAGGAAAAGGATAGACTCAATACTAGAACCCCAACCAAGAACATAATTAATCAACATGAGTTAAAACTCAAAGGAGTGCTTCAAAACTCCATTCAACACATAATCGTTGTATTTACACATAGAAATTCAAAACAACATTTTCTACACATAAGAGATCTAAATGACTACATAAGGAAATCCCTTTTTTATAACAATAGGAGCTCATTGTAACATTAAAGAGTTACTATGCCAAAAATTCTTTCAAAACATATCAACAGGTTCAATATCAGTTCATGAAGGCAACAACATATATACACATATAAATGCAAATCAAGCAAAAGAAAATTTATCTATGAAAACTCATTTTAGAAAAAAACATTTACCACAATATGTTTATCTTTGAAAAACAAATAAAATTTAAATTTGCTCATTATTTTCATCATTAATAGGAAAAATAACCATAATTAGAAAATAGATAAGGACAACGGGATTTCATGTAAGCCTCGGCCTCCCTTGTTGCTCCCTCAACTAGCTGGTTTCTCTATAGATCTTTTACGGAGGTCACATCTTTGTTCCTCAATTTCTTCACTTGACAATCGAGGATTTCCACTGGAACATCTTCATATAAGAGGTTATCATCCACATCTTGGCCTTCAATTGGAAGAACAGACACAGGATCACGGATGCACTTCCTGACAACAGAGACATGAACACCGGATGAACCAAAAATGGCTCACTAGCTAATTTCAACTCTTCTACAACCTTTCCTACACTTTGTAAAATTTCATATGGACAAAAAGAGAGAGTAATCATCTTCCCTTTCTTGCAAAATCTCATTACCCCTTTCATGGGTCAAATTTTAAAATACATTTTATCAACTTCTTCAGATTCAGGTTCTATTCTCCTATTGTCCGCATAAGAATTTTGCCGAGTATATTATGCCTTCAACCTATCCCTTATGACACGTACATTCTCCAAAGATTCATATAGGAATTCTGGACAAGGAGTGAAAAGTAACAAATATCAAACTAGCTAACTAGAGAACTACATCCTCTACAATATAAAGTCTCAAAAGGAACCATGGATATAGTCGAATGTTAAAAATTATTATAAGATAACTAAACCAAAGTCAAATGTCCATTGAAACTTCCCTTGAAATCTATAACAAAATATCTAAGCATATCCTCAAGTGTTTTGAATAGTATGCTCAGCATGACCATCAATTTGGGGATGAAAAATGGTGCTTAATTCCACTTTTCTACCCAACCCTTTTTGGAATAACTTCCTAAATCTAGATGTGAATTGTCCACCCTTATCCCGTATGATTGATAAAGGAAATACCATGAAGATAGACAATCTCATCTATGAATATCCTTGCATAATCCTCTACCGAGTGACTGGACTTGACGGGAATAAAATTAGCGAATTTTGTCAATCTATCAAGCACTACAATATAGAGTCATTTTGCCTTCTACTCCGAGGCAAGCCCATCAGGAATCCATATAATTTTCTTCCCTGTTTCAAGTGGGAACTTGTATTTCTTAGAGTAATCCATCCGCCTTTTGGTGCTTGGTATTAATTTTTTGGCAATTGGGATACTTTGCAACAAATTCCATTATTTCCCTTTTTAAGCCTTCCCACCAAAACACTTCTCTAAGGTCATAATACATCTTAGTAGAGCCCGGATGAATTGAGTAATGGGAACCATGATATTACTCAAAATCCAATTTCTCAGGTCATTAGTATTAGGCACGTACAACCTTTCGTGATACCTCAAAACACAATCCCCCTTAAGGAGAATGCTCATAAATCTTACGAAGAATCGATAACTTCAACTCCATCAATGATGGATGAAGGTACTTTTTTAACTTCACCTCACCACCAAAGATGATACGGAGTTAAGATGGACCATAAAACCACTATTTGCACAATCATCCGATCTAACACCCAGCCGAGCAAACATATGAACACCTTTCACTAGGTCTTTCGTGTCTTCTTCAACATGAGAAAAACTACCCATGGTCATACGACTTAGAGAATCCTCAACAACATTTGCTTTTCCTGGGTTATTGAGAACACTCCTGTCGTAATCTTTCAACAATTCCAACAAACATCTTTGTAATTGATTTAACTCCTTTTGAGTAAACACATATCAAAAACTCTTATGGTCATTATATACATCAACATGAACACCACCACGGTAATGCCTCTCTATTTTCCATGAAAACACCACAACCGCTAACTCAAGATCATGTGTTGGATAATTCCTCTTATGTACCTTAAGTTGTATGAAGGCATTGGCTACTACTTTACCATACTGCATAAGAATACACCCCAAGACCACTCGAGATGCATCACAATATGCTACGAGCCCTTCATATACTCTAGTAAAATGAACACCAAAGCAGAGGTAAGCCTTTCTTTCAAATTTTGAAGCTTATTTCACATACCTTAGACCACTCATATTTCACACTCTTTTGGTTCAAGGTACTCAAAGACAAAACAATGGACGTGAAACCATCAAGAAAAAACATATAGTACCCGGCTATACCTAAGAAACTACTATTGTCGGTTGGAGTCAATGTACTAGGAGATTTTTTAACCGCCTCTATTTTCTTTGGATCAACTTCAACTCCATCACTAGATATGATATGTGAAATAAACGCCACTGACCTCGACAAAAATTCACACTTGCTTTAGTTGGCAAATAGTTTGTGTTCTTTAAGAACATGTAATACCAATCTCTAATAGTCCATGTGTCACCCTGATTTTTTGTATATATAAAGATGTCGTCAATAACGATAATGGAAAATGAATCTAGTTAATTTTGAAACACTCTATTCATGAAGTCCATAAAAGTCGTTGGGGTATTAGTGAAACCAAAGGACATTACAAGGAACTCATAGTGATAAATTCCATTTTAGGTATAGCCTCACCTCTCACCCTAAGTAGGTGGTACATTAATCTCAATTTAATCTTAGAAATGTAGCTTGACCCTTGGAGTAGATTGATACGCTCAAACTTACTTCTCAAATAAGAAGTAAAGCGGTCGTGTCAAGTAAATAACCCAACTAGTGAGGTTGGGATCGTTCCCATGAGGAAAATAGTCTAGACTTAACTTCAACCTGTTATTACTATTGTTTGGTCAATGACTTCCTTTGAAAGTAAAAACAATAAAAGGGGGGTTTCTAGTTCAAAATGAGTGAAAATAACTAATGAAATTGTAATAGACACTTAACCGCTTTGAAAGTTGGATTTTAATCAATTAATCAAAGTAACTAGGGTTTTCGTGTTCCCCACAGGTTCATAACTTGATAATTCTAACTATAACAATTCTTTCCTAGTATCTTTCATGCAAAGTGACAAGTTATGTATTTCTAAATCCTTTGTCCGGCATCTAGAAAATCTCACTCCGCACCTTGGTCCGCTTACGTGTGTTGCTTTCCTAACCCTTATCTTTACCTCATATTAAGCATCGTATTCGATATTTGACTATGTTTTTACCTCGTACCAATCAATACTAGCCTATTAGATAGTATACACTAAATCTATGTTAATAATTCTTTTCCTATTATCTACCTCCTTGGTCCGGCAAGTAGCATTAAGGCGAGTTCTAACGTTGATCATCCGTTAAAAAGACTTCTAAGCGAAAGAATTATTAATACATGCAAGACACTATTCTAGAATTGTTATTTTAGCTAGGGTTTATCTCATTATTTGCCCATGGTTCCCACAACCCTAGTTATGGAGTTTATTTACTCATGGACATAAACACAATATTCAAATACATTAAATAAGAGTTCATGTACTTACTTCAATGAGAAAGAGTAAAATCCTAAATTTTGCTTGATTAATCACCACAAATCACCAACAATCAATGATAATCAAAAATCTAACACTAATACAAAGAGTCTAATAATATGATGTCTAACTATCGGGTGTCTAACCTCAAAAACGAGGTTTTTCGAACTATTTATAAAAAAACAAAAACCTAATTAAACAAGAATTCTAATTGCTGGAAATCTGCCAAAACGCGGCTGGATCGACGGACCTCGCGACGGACTGTCGTGGTCACTACGGACCGTCATGGACTCCGTCGTCCCATACTTGTGCAATTTCTTCGGCTGCTCTTCTTCATTACCCTCAACGGCAAGTATGACGGACCATCATAGGCACAACGGTTCGTCGAGGGACTTCGTTTCAAAACACTTCAACTCTTGGAATCTGGGTACTGGGATCACTTCTCTAAACTTCACGACGAACCTGCAGGACAGACCGTCACAAGCACGACGGACCGTCATAATCTCCATAGGTGGTCTCTTCTGCATTTCTTCGCTCAAAATTTCCGCATTCAGCTTTGGACAGATTTCCTGCAAAACAAAGAGAAACTTATATAAAAATTAGCACAAAAAGGATTTTCCGACACACTAAACTTAAGGAAAAAGTATGAATTATACCGTGAAACCACGGTATATCAACACCCTCAACTTAAATTCGTTGTTTGTCCTCAAGCGACGCACTATGACTCACTACACAAAGTTTGTACAATAGTATCCATGTTTTATCCTTTGCAATCATTTGGCTATCAATCCCGATTATTCTCATCAAATCTATGCATGCTATCACTATTAGGCTTGAATTTTGTGGGATCAGAACATGACACAGGCTCACCATGCATTAACACCTATCCTCTTCACTTTCTCACCGAGGTGCAAACAATTCTGATATTGCAACTAGTGTCCTCACTTTAAAACAAAATCCTCATTTTTCACACAATGATTTCAGTTTGAGTATAAGGATTACTTTTCAACACTCGCTCTCAGAACAAAGTCACACTCGCCATGATGGTATGGAAGATGCATTTTCTCTTCATACCTATTGCCATAAGCTTGCCCTTATTTTCACTGCCTTTAGTTTGCTATACAACCCTTAGGATCACGATAGGACTTTCTTAGCTTGTATCATAGGCTCAGGGTCAATTAGGGTATACTTAGGTATACTTTAGTGACTTTTTGCCCTCCTTGACATATCGGCTACACCTTCCACTTTCTATCGTTTTATCACGCCCAGTTTCTCATATTCTTTCACCTTGCTATTTTCTCTTCTTTCTTCATTTGTGTAAGTGACTCTCTTCTTTTCTTTCTTGTATTTCTTGTATATTTTCCTTTTTCTTTACTTTTCTTTCAACTAATTCTTTAGTCACTTTACTTTTATTCTTTGTCTCTCTTTGTTCTTTCAACCCCACTTTCTAGAGCATTCCTCATAATATCCACCCTAAACTCATGGCTTTGCCATGAGTAAAGGTACACAATACCCAAAGTTGGGTCACGGCCATAACGAAGGTTGTTTACTGCATTAGCCACCCTCAACTTATGCTTTTGGCATAAGCTGAGGTGCACATGTCCAAGGAGGGACCAGGGCCAACACATTATTCCAAGAAAAGATCAGTTGGGGTGAGAAAGAAAGGTCTAATTTAAGCTCAAATCATTTGGATCAAAGAAGGATAAATTTCATTTGGTTTTCTTTTATTTAGGCTAAAAGTGGGCAATATTGAATAAGGGCCTATGATCCTTTCCTAATTGTCTATTACAGCTTACTTTCAGCAGGACTAACCAGGAAAGTTCTAGCTCAGTGCCAATAGTTGACTTATTCGAATTTTCCTCACACTCACTTGACATCTCATCACTATACCAGATTATCAGACACCTAGTTCGAATTTAAGACTTAGGGTAATGCAATGGTGTAACTCTATGTCATGCTTAGAGCCACACATTTATCAGTTACTATGCCTAGTCATGCATCATTTTCCAGTTTATCAGGATATCATTTTAGCCATCATGCTCCAGAATTAAACTATGTACAAAAGATATAGACATGCCGGTTCAACACAAAAAGTAATCAGTCTCTTGGGGAAAAAGAACACAGGCAAGAAAACCCCAAAAGAGGATAGTGAATTGGGCTACTCAGACTTCACCCTAGCACTCACTTTCCATTTACCCCACCCCCAACAAAAAGACATGCAATTGTCCCCAATGCATAAAAATTGAAATACTCAAGTGGTAGGTGAAGCAAACCTGTGGCGCAAAGCGCCGACGATCAGCAAGCTGGTGAGTCCGGTTCCCCAGAACCCACTACCTCTGTAGTCTGGACACCCTCAGTGATGTCCTCAGCAACAACAGCACCATCAGCAGTGCCTCCCGCTATCTCCACAGTTCGGGAGCTAGACGCCCCAGCAGCTAACTCTCGAACTCTCTGCTGGCGCGCCTCCTCCTCAGTAAGCAAGGTTCTCCTCGCAGCCTCCATCTCACAGCGCTCCTTCTTCATTGGTGGCTGACAAAGAAGGTGTGCCGGTCAGTGTGCGCTCCTCATCAGACTGGGAGGCCGTGACAATGCCGGACGCCACCTTTTTGGGTGTGGCTCTGGGAGCACGTGTAGCATGAGAAGGTGTGGAAGTTCCTGGGGGCGCATACTCAGGGTCACGCTCATCATCAGAGCCGATGACCATGCGGGCAGATGGGGCGACAGACTTTGATCGCCCGCGTGCGTAGATTCGGTCTTGCTTTGGTGCCATAGTAGATAGTACCTGTAAAGGATCAATATTAGTACGGGTAGTGGCAAACAAGACAAGCAAAACCATACGAAATAAAACATTGAAAATAGTATGTCATTTCTATAGAAACAGTGATACACGACGGGCCTGGTGACGGCTCGTCGTTACTATGACGGACCGACATGAGGTCCGTCGTGTTTTACTTAGACTATGTATATATAGAGAACCCTGAAGGAGAGTCTCTGACTAGTATGACGGTATGTGCAGGACGGACCGTCATAGGTACGACGGTCCGTTAAGGGTGTCCGTTAGAGGACACTTAAAAAAATGTGGAGACCCCTAGGAGAGGGGTCTCTGACCATTGGAATGGTCATGCAGGACGGACCGTCATAGGTAAGACGGTCTGTCATAGGTGTCCGTCAGAGGACACTTGAGAGAAATGTGGAGACCCCTAGGAGAGGGGTCTCTGACCGTCATGACGGTCATGCAGGACGGATCGTCAAAGGTATGACGACCCGTCGTAGTTGTCTGTTTGAGGATACTTAGCAAAATAGAGAGAGACCCTTAGGAATGGGGTCTCTGACAACCAGAAAGGTTGTGCAGGACAGACCGTCGTAAGTACGACGGTCCGTCGCATATGTCCGTTGAAGGACACTTCAGAAAAATATGAGAGACCCTTAGGAATAGGGTCTATGATAACCAGAACGGTTGTGCAGGACGGACCGTCGACAAGATGAAGGTCCGTCGCGTGTGCCCTAGTTTGAACATAACAGAAAGACGTACCTGGTACGACGGATTCATACGACGGTCCGTCGCAGAAGCAACGATCCGTCGCTGTATCCGTCAGGACTGCTGCGGTAATTTTCTTGCAAATTTAAAACTCATTAGTAAAAAAATATAAAAATGCTACCATTACTAAAAAGAAGAACTATAAGTATTGGGTTGCCTCCCGACAAGCGCCTGATTTAATGTCGCGGCACGACTGAGGATACTTGAATACTCAGACTTCATCATGATGGTATGCCTCTTCCTCTCCGTGTATTTGGCATACAGGGAGGGTGGTTCTGCACAAATCAAAAACAATAAAACAAAGTAAAATCAAGAAAATATCAACTAAACTATAGTAATAAGTTTAAGTTAATCTAAAAGCTACTTTCCCCGGCAACGGCGCCAAAATTTGATACGCTCAAACTTACTTCTCAAATAAGAAGTAAAGCGGTCGTATCAAGTAAATAACCCAACTAGTGAGGTTGGGATCGTTCCCACGAGGAAAATAGTCTAGACTTAACTTCAACCTGTTATTACTATTGTTTGGTCAATGACTTCCTTGGAAAGTAAAAACAATAAAAGGGGGGTTTCTATTTCTAAATGAGTGAAAATAACTAACGAAATTGAAAGAGACACTTAACAGCTTTGAATGTTGGATTTTAATCAATTAATCAAAGTAACTAGGGTTTACGTGTTCCCCACAGGTTCATAACTTGATAATTCTAACTATAACAATTCTTTCCTAGTATCTTGCATGCAAAGTGACAAGTTATGTATTTCTAAATCCTTGGTCCGGCATCTAGAAAATCTCACTCCGCACCTTGGTCCGGCTACGTGTGTTGCTTTCCTAACCCTTATCTTTACCTCATATTAAGCATCGTATTCGATATTTGACTAAGTTATTACCTCGTACCAATCAATACTAGCCTATTAGATAGTATACACTAAATCTATGTTAATAATTCTTTTCCTATTATCTACCTCCTTGGTCCGGCAAGTAGCATTAAGGCGAGTTCTAACGTTGATCATCCGTTAAAAAGACTTCTAAGCGAAAGAATTATTAATACATGCAAGACACTATTCTAGAATTGTTATTTTAGTTAGGGTTTATCTCATTATTTGCCCATGGTTCCGACAACCCTAGTTATGGAGTTTAGTTACTCATGGCCATAAACACTATATTCAAATATATTAAATAAGAGTTCATGTACTTACTTCAATCAGAAAGAGTAAAATCCGAAAGTTTGCTTGATTAATCACCACAAATCACCAACAATCAATGATAATAAAAAATCTAACACTAATACAAAGAGTCTAATAGTATGATGTCTATCTGCTGTCTAACTATCGGGTGTCTAACCTCAAAAACGAGATTTTTCGAACTATTTATAAAATAACAATAACCTAATTAAATAAGAATTCTAGTTGCTGGAAATCTGCCAAAACGCGGCTGGATCGACGGACCTCGCGATGGACCGTCGTGGTCACGACGGACCATCATGGACTCCGTCGTCCCATACTTGTGCAATTTCTTCTGCTTCTCTTCTTCATTACCCTCAACGGCAAGTATGACGGACCGTCATAGGTACAACGGTTCGTCGAGGGCCTTCGTTTCAAAACACTTCACATCTTGGAATCTGGGTACTAGGATCACTTCTCTGAACTTCACGACGAACCTGCAGGACGGACCGTCACAAGCACGACGGACCGTCATAAGCTCCGTAGGTGGTCTCTTCTACATTTCTTCGCTCAAAATCTCCGCATTCACCTTAGGACAGATTTCCTGCAAAACAAAGAGAAACTTATATAAAAATTAGAACAAAAAGGCTTTTCGGACACACTAAACTTAAGGAAAAAGTATCATTATACCGTGAAACCACGGTATATCATGTATCAAACATGTCGTCAATCCGAGGGAGGGGATACTTGTTCTTAATGGTGACATTGTTGAGTTTGCGATAATCAATGAACATTCTAAGGGACCCATTATTCTTCTACACAAATAATACTGGAGCACCCCATGGGAAAATACGAGGTCTAATGAACCTTTGTATATAGTAAATATTTGAGTTGAGCCTTCAACTCTCTCAATTGGGACGGATCCATCAGATAAAGAGTAATTTAAATGGGATTTATATCCGGTAGTAAGTCAATGGAAAAATAAATTTCCAATTAGGGAGGGATTCCGGGAATGTTATTAGAAAAATCCTCCGGAAATTCTCTAAAAATGAGGACTAACTTAATGGGAGGATTTTTCGAGTCTAAATCATTAACTCTTACAATATAATATAAAAACCCTTTAGAGATATTCTTACAGGACTTTAGACAAGAAATGATATGACCTCTACGAATATAATTTCTCCCTTTGAACTATAAAACGATTCATTAGGAAAGTTGAAATTGAAAATCCTTGTACTACAATCTATTGAAGCAAATAAAAATGACATAAAAATAGTTCATATGAAGTTCCACTAATTCAACATGAGTAATTATATTGGGCAACTCTATATGAAAATTTCTATACACCCTCTATGCAACCACCTAATCTCTTGTAACACCCTAAAACGAACAAAGGTGAACTGGGGATTTGTTATTGTTTATTGAGTTAATTTTCTGTTAAAATGAGTTATCCTGATGTTCTTAAATAGTGTTTGAAGTTTTGTTAAGTTTGGAGGTCAAACGTCCAAGAACGTCGATGATGTTCGGAAGATATGCCTTGGAAGTGCTTGTGTGTCATGATGTGTTTGGGTGGGTTCCCCATGTTCGTTTGGTTTGAAAATGGTGTGAGATGTTTCTACGACCTATAATACTATGTTTAGGGGTTTAAAGTTCAGGTACAACCTCACCTAGGATCTGCAAGGGGGCCTAAAGAAGGACCTAAAACTACATTGGCAGTGTCCACCATTGAGGGCAAACGATAGCCAGTGGTCCAACCAACGGCCCGTAGACTTTCCCCGTCGATTGTACCTGCAAGGTGGGCAATCCAGGATAAAAATCGATCTAAGGGTAAACCTACAGAAACCCATCAACGGACCGTTGGTGGACAGATGATCCATTTGTTGCATCCGTTGATGTACTGCCAAAAGCTGCTAAAAAATCATCCAAGGCTTGTTTTTTTTTGTTAACTCACCTAAGTATTTTATGTACCTAGGAAGTCATTTTTAGAGTTACTTAGATATATTAAACTGTTTCAACCCTAAGACCTAACTTTAGACCTCATCTCCTAAAACCCAAAACCCCTCGCCCTTAGAACTCTCTTTCAATTCACCATGGAAGCTAGTCAAGAAGGAACTAGGGGGTTGTAGGTGGACGTTTCTTTATTAAATTTCATTGGTTTTTCTTCTTTGTGAGGTATGTTAGTCATACTTGAAATCTGTTCCATTCAAGGAGCTCCTTTCTAATAGATTTCAAAAAGAGTTTTCCATCCCTAACTTCTTCTATCTTTGACTCAAAGCATGCGTCTTGCATGAAAACGATTATAATGATTCAAATGTTGTATTTTGAATTTTATTTGGTATTTTTAATGCTAAAATTACAATGAAAACATGTTAAAACTTTTTATCAAATTTTGGCTTAAGAAATGTGTTGAATGAGCATGATAGTGTAGTTTTTGAGCCTTGGTGTCTTTGGATTGTTGTTATTGTTTAGCTACTTCCTTAAGGGATAATTTATGAGTAAAATGATATAGGTGATGGAAGCTTTGATTAAAGGGTAAGTTGGTTATATTGTTTAGCTTTAATTATGAAATGCTCTGATGTAATATGTCCACCTTCTTGGTGGTGGTGTTTACTTGAATTTTATGAATGTGTAGTTACTTGTGCATTGTGAATTAGGTCTTGAAAACATATTATGTGAAGAAATATGGAAATGAATTTATTATTGTTAATGTGTTTTGGATTAAGCTTGTTATGATAAGTAGGCTAGAGAGTATACCAAAATGAATTATATGATTATGTGAATCATGCTAAAGTACCTGATGTGATGAAAGTAAGGAAATGAAGTTATTCCTTTTAATGTGTTTTTGATTTAGTTTGTTATGAGATGTAGGCTAGAGAGTATGCCGAAATGAATTATATGATTATGTGAATCATGTTAATGTTCTTGATGTGATGAAAGTAAGTCTAAGTATGTATTGAAGTTAAACGTAAATGAAATTATGATTATCTGCAAGGTCTGCTCACAGGTACGCACACACTTTCACTTGAGTGAATAAAAACATCTAAGTTAAGCCAAATGAGGATTTTTGGGGTTAACACTCTTCGTGAGTCGATATGAAGTGTTTATTAACAACCTACTATTCCTAACAGCTTTCTAAGATAGGTTTAAGGATGAATTCCCTTAGTGAGTTGAGCTGTGGTGTTCGCTAGATATCCTTAACCTATAGTTTATAATGTTGAGAATTTGTGGGGAGTTATGCCTTGCACCGAGAGGATATAACGAAGTTACACATTGTTAGTTAAGATGTTGTATTCTAATGTACCTCTTGGAATGAGTACTCCTCGTTAATAGGGAATTAGTTACTTAGTAGCATCTTCTTATCCCTTCACTAAGCGCCCGCATAGGTGTACCTATTGGGTAATCCATGTAAAAGCTAAGAGAATGACCTTTTCCTAGGCAAGTAAGGATTCCTCATCTGATAGAGGTTAATATGGGATTCCATGTCTAGCTCTCAATGTCCATATCGGTTAATCTAACTCCCACATAAGTAATGAAAGTACTAAGTCTTCTAAAAAAGTGTAATACTTAGGGTAGGTAGTGGAATGGGAAGCTATTTTACAATTGCATTAGGTAAGCATTCCGAAAGGGGATTCTTTGTGAGATTTATGTGAATTCAATGAACTAAGTCTCCTAAAAGAATGTACTACTTAGGGTAGGCAGTGGAATGGATGCTATCTATCCATTGCACTAAATAGACTTTCCGAAAGGGGAGTCTTGGTGCTAAGCCTTCTAAAAGTGTGTACTATTTAGGGTAGGTGGTGGTATGGGATGTTATCTACTCATTGCACTAAGTAGGCACTCCGAAAGGGAAGTCTTAGTGTGTTGCTAGGGTATTCTTCTAATGTCTTGTCATTGAGTGGGGGCTTGTTCTCCCTATGTGAGTAAGCCGAAAAGTGGTAGTCTTGAGGATCACTTTTGTGTGAATTGAATGGGACATATGCGCACTTCCTTCATGTCTTACCTTTGTGAGTCTTAGGATAACCTTAGTTCGGGAAACTCCTACGGGAATGATTTCATTTCCTGTTTTCTTGGCCTTGGAATTTTTGAATAGGATAGTTCACTATAATGTTTCAAGAGTTTACTGTAGATTATGATAAGTTTAATGTAAGTTGATCCTTTTTGTTAAAAATTATGAAATTTCTTCTCTAAGTGTTAAATGATGATTCTTATGTTGCTTTACTTCTATATTGGTTAATTTTTAACTTAATTGCATAAAAATGTGTTTTTAATAAATGCCCCTTTTTTCATATTTTTGCATAGACCATACTTATTATATTATTTTGTCCTAACCCCATACTTTTCTATACCCAATAAGTATATGTTTGGAAGCAATATTGATGTTTAGAAGGAGAGTTTGGGATTTGATTATCTAAAGACAAAGTATGTCCTCACATATTCGAGGGCATAGTTTTTAATTCGTTTAGTTTTGTATAAGTTCTTATTATGTATTTATTTTAAATTTAGTGGGCCGTGTCCCTAAGTTATTAAATTGTGTTTTTGAGATTGGATTGTAACGACAAGACTTCATTAGTATTTTATGAAAAATTTTCCTTAATTATATTATTCTTGAAAAGTTTTAAATCCGCACTACTTTTCATGTCTTATGTAATGAATGATAGTTAAAGGCCTTGTACAAGATCCGAAAGGGTAAATTACACCCGGTCATGACCCAAGGGTTCTCCCTAAGTTCATGGGGGTGCTTGTTGGTCGTCACATCACCTATCGGGTAGTTACCATAAAAGTTTCATTTAGGACATTGGGCAAAATATCAAACATTTTAGCTATAAAAGGAGTAACAAAAGATAATCTAGCACCCATATCAAGTAAAGCATTAACATCAATAGAGAAGACTTGTACCATACTGGTCATCAAATCGGGAGAAATCTCTTGTTCACCCCTAGAGCGAAGTGAATAAAAGTGATTATTTCATGGAGAATCAACCTTAAAACCATTTGTTAAAGTTTTCCCATTCCCCTTGTCTCTCCCCTTCAAATTAAGGAAATCTCTAACCTTATGTCCACTCTTTCCAAAGCAAAAGCAATTGTCCATCCCAAGTGGGTATTTATCCATATGTTTCTTGCAACACTTTGCATAAGTTGGCTTCTTCCCTTTTGAGACTTAGGGTTAGACACCCTATTATCACGAGCCTAGGGAAATCTTGAAGGAACTTGAGTGGAGACCCTCTTCTTGAATATAGGCTTACTTTGGATTTCAAACCTTCCTTTCGAAAAATCACCCTCATAAGACTTGACCCTCGTTGCCAATTTATTCGTCCTCCTTAGTCTACTTTCTTTCACTTGTTGAGAATGAACTATTAAATGAGAGATATTGATATTATCATGAAGAATAACGGACGACATTCTTCAACAAAGTTATCGAACACTCCCATAAGAAAACACGACTCATCGCATCCCTTGGGTTACACACAAAGGATGGACCATATTTGGAGATCTTAGTAAATTTAAAGGAGTCGTGAAATACACACATACCTCCTTGACGAAGGTTGACAAATTTTTCCACCTTAGCTTCATTCAAAACTTAGGGGAATAACAATCTATGAAATCCCTCTTTATGATCACCGGACAACCTCTTATCACCCTATTAATCCTCCATTGTGTGTACCAAGTTTTGGACATATCTTTGAGTTGATAGGCCGCCCACTCCACTTTCTCATTCAATGTAAAAATATTGGAAATAGGATAGTTTAAGCCTTGTCAAGAATGTCTGGAGGGTCTTTATCCGCCTTTGACCCAAAGAACATAGGTGGGTTCGTCCTAGTAAATTCTCTCAAATGAGAAACCATAGTGCTAGCATTTGGAGGTATACGGGATAAAAAATCCCGAACTTGAGCCATCATAGCTTGGACTTCAGAAGTGACGGAATTATTTTGAGAGTTCATTGCTTGGGAAAGGTGGAGGAACAACCGTCACTTGAACACATATAGGAACTTGTTCAAGTGGAGGTACTTGGTTGTCTTGTGGAGGATCTTGGTTGTCATGATCTCCCACATTAGCAATCCCTTCTTCGAGCCTTACTGCATATGGAGTTTTGTAATTGTGTGATAAGCATGTCTAATGTTGGAGAGGTAGTTCCTCCATAAATGAAAAGAAAGTATTGAAGTAAGTGTGTGCTTTGAATTGTGGAATTTGTTCAAAATTTGTGTGTGTTGCTTAAAATTCTTAATGATGTGAAGTTGGTCCTCCTTGTAAGTTTGTTGCATTGAGTATGAATGTTATAACCTTGATTATATGTGTGGTATGCTGCTACTTGTGCCCTTGATGTCCTAGAAAGTGTTAAGTATCATTCTAGTATAAATGTTATTCTTAGTGGTGGATATTGTAACGACCCTAAATAAGAAATTAACAAAATTGACATTCACATTTGTTTCATGAGTTAATAATCTTTTAAACTAATGGATTTCATCATTATAAGTCAATTGCTGACGTTAAGAAGTTAAACGTCAAGGGATGACCAAGAAGTTTGATGACTAGACGTCTACGTTCTTATGTATGTTCTAGTATGCCTTGACGTGTTTTTATGTGTTTTTTGGAGTATAAAAGCATTGAGGAGGACCCTAAAACCTAAAATTACATGTTTAGGGTCTAAAAAGTCCATTTACGACTCCCAAAACACCGCCCTAGGGGTCGTTGAGGAGTACCCAACCTTAAACAAACAAGCTTCCCAAGGAAGCAAAGGTTGATCTATAGTGAAACTAGTCCGCGTCACGGACATTGTGCACCCTAGGATAAATTCTTGGTCCGTGTAGCCAACACAACACAGACTATTATGTTTGGAAATTTATTTTTAAAAATCTTGTGGAAACAGCTCCGGGTTCCGGACATGTTTCCCAATGATATTTCTGAAAATTCAAGTTATGTTTGACTTTTCTAAAAAGATCCAATTGATATAGGTGTCTTTTGTGTATTTTGTGGGAGTATTATATATTGATTTTGGGTCATAATATACCCTTTAACCTAATAAAAAACCTTAACCCTCAATTAGAATCCAAAATTTTTAGATCATCTCCATTTTCTGTAAATTCTCTCTCTAAGTTGAATCGTCCAATGAAGAAGGTTTGAGCGTAAAGGAAGAACACCAAAATCCTTCAAGTTTCCATCCCTAATAACATGGGTTTCTTCATATTAAGGTATGGTATTTCATCCTTTAACCTTCTTTCATTTAATTAGCCATTTAAAAGGCTTATCAAAAAGGGTTTCAAAACTCCAACTTCATCTATTTTGAATCCTAAGCATGCTTCTTTACATAAAAATGTATTGATGTATGAAATATTTTGTTTTCAATGTTGGTTTTTGATTTTGCTGTGAAAATCCCGATGAACCCATGTTGGTGCCTATAATCAAGTTTGACTTATAAAGTGTGTTTAGTGTATATGTTTATGAAATGTTAGAGTTGTATTTGTTTATGTTATATTGTTATTAGCTACTGTCTTAAATGTTATATTATAATGAATTGTTGAGATATTGAGAAAAGGTGGTAAATGCTTAGATGATGGGTTAGTTGTTCTATATTTCATAGTTGTTATTTTGAAATGATCTTGAGTTGTATGGTCCACCTTTGGTGGTGGGGATTACTTGAAGTATTTGTAAAAATCTTTGTATTTTTATTATGGACTTGAAGCATAGTTTGTGAAATGAGCTGATGATTATCATGTATATGTAAGATATTTATTAAGAAGTTGGAAATGTTTGTATTGAAGATGTTATGTCTTAACAATATATATATATATATGTTTGTGTGTGTGTGTGTGTGTGTGTGTGTGTGTGTGTGTATGTGTGTGTGAAGCATAATAGTGGGTGAATTTTTATTAATGTGGGTATAAGCATGATAAGAAGTCAATGTTATGGATTAAGATTATTATGTGAAAGGTATGCTCACATCTACTAACTCAAACACTTTGAATGTATGAATGAAATTATTAATGAAATGGGGGATTTGTAGGGTAGAAACTCTTCGTGAGTAGAGATGAAGTGTCTATACCATCCCTACTATTTCTATAGTATGAAAAATGGGATTTTAGGGTGAACTCTGTTCGTGAGTGAGATGAAGTATTTAGTAGAAACCTCAGTATTTGAAGAGCTTTCTAATATCGGTTGGAGGTTTGATACCCTTCTTGAGTTTAGATGTGATGTTCAAAACCTCTAGGAATAAGTACTCCTCGTTAGTTGAGATATGGTGGGATAAATAGTTATCCCTAACCGATAGTCTATGAATGTTTAACACTCCTTGGGAGAACAATGCTTAGCACCGAGTGGATTTGAAGTAGGGGTGGGTACACTTCATGATTAGAGATGTTGTATCCAATGTACTTCATGACATGGGTGCTCCTCGTTAGCACATAATGAGTTACTTAGTAGCAATCTCCTTATCCCTTAACTATGCGCTCGCGTAGGTATATCATCTAGGTGGATCTACTATCTAGTATTCCTACGGTGGCAACATAGTTTATGGAGCTTTGTGGCTGCCACGGAAACATCACTCTATGCCCTTTTTGGACTATAAGGCTATCCACCCCATGATGACTACGGTGAACCCTAACTTCCTTCCTTTGGAAGGTGTCACCCCTCCTCTACAAGATCACTCGGTGCTAAGCTACTGCCCTTTTAAAATGTCTTTCTTTATCTATCATAAGTTTTGTTTATGTCATAGGATCTAATGCCTTGTATAGTCATTGTCATTAGCTCATTAGCAATTGCATTAGAATATCCTTACACGACAACCCTCATATTTGACATTCGCATAACATCAGCATCATATCATAATAAGGCACATGGGTACTTCATAACAAACCTTGTGTCATTTCATCTTAAAACATAAACTCAGAATCACAAAGTAAAGACATTTCAATTCAACATCATACCAACACCTACATAGGCTAATCACAAGTCATGCTTCAATTGAACTACTTTATCAATCAGAAGCCATCATTATTGATGTAAAGGTTAGGTTCATAAAGACTTACCCAATCTTTTTCAAAAGCCATCATCATGATCCTACCAATAAGCAACCAATTTAATCCAATAATAGGTGTAGTAACATCATTCAATAGAAATTAAAATAAGAACTAAGTCAACTGCATCATCACTATCCAATTTACCTTTCATTCACAATCTAATTTTATGGGGAAAAGGTTCATCCTGAATTTTTTAAGAAATAGATCAAATACCAATAATACATTACCTTAGGCAATATATAGATGAATTAGAATACTTAAAACAAGTCTATCAAGCAATACATTCATCAATTCCCATCAATTTATAAGAAATATAAATGATTTGGGGAATTGGGGAAAGGGACATGATCTATATGAAATAGCATCATTTAAAAGTAATTAGCCAACATTATACACATATTTAGTCATAGACAATCACAATTTATACTCAATTTGAAGTTTAGAAGAAAACCCATTAGAATAGGAAAACCCCATAGAATTGGGTAATTTAGAAATAAACTTTGAAAGGAGCTCTTGTGAAAAGAAATACCGAACGAATAACCCACACATTAATGAATATTAATCCATGAAATTGAAGTAAATTCTAGAGAAATCGGTCTTCTTATTCTTCATTCAATGGAGGATTTGGGGAGAGAGAAAGTAGAGAGAGGTGTGAGCTTTTGTGTTTGTTTTGGGGATTAGGTTTAGAGTGAGTTAAAATGACTTAAAGCTGACTCTAAATAAGCATAGAGTCACCTCCTAAATTACCCAAAACACCCCTCACTTAATTGGGTCTTTTTGTGAAGTCATAAAGCCTAAAATACAATTTTAAGAATCTGGAATTGGCACCTCATCGCAGGGCTGATTTATGATACTATTTTAAAAATCCCGATTGAGGCATTGAGCCACGTGTAGTGCACGCGTCGAGAGCCAAAATTTGCCAAGCTTCGTGGAAGCTGCACGTCGCGCAGTGCGCGGCTGATCTAGGCTGCCGCCAAACTATTTTTGCAGCCTTCCTACCCATATTGGGGTCCTCCTCAAGGATCATTCGGGTGTCCATTGGGGAGTCTTTATTGAACGTTTAGACCCTCTATAATAAATTTTACCTATCCAAAGTCTCTTTACAAGTTTTAAACTTCATTTGACCCTCTAAAGCCTTCACCATACATAGTGACGTTAACTAGTTTAATATAGCTAGTTTCCGGACGTCATGGACGTTCTTTGACGTCTTGTCTATAAAACATCTCGGATGACCTACAAAAATTATTTTAGGTTTTAAGACAGTATATAAACCCCCATAGACTTTTGTTAGGCTCCAGATTAGGTCTTGACTTATCGGACTGTCACATTATCCCTCCTTAGGAACATTCTTCTTTTACCATAAACATGCATAACTTTGCAAAAAACATGTTAAATTCAAATAAACTCATTATTTTCTTAACTAAGAATAATAACTAACCTTAGATAGAAAAGAGATGAGGATAAAGGGAATACATGTAGGCCTTAGCCTCCCATGTTGCTCCCTAAACTAAGTGGTCTCTCCATAAGACTTTATTAGAGGCCACCTCAATGTTCCTCCACCTCATCACTTGTCGATCATGGATTTGAACCGGAGTCTCTTCATAGGAGAGGTTCTCTTCACTCCATGACCTTTAATAGGAAGAATTGACACGGGGTCACCAATGCACTTCTTTAGCATAGATACATGGAAAACCAGGTAAACCAAAGATAGCTCACTAGGTACTCCGAACTCGTATGAAACATTGCAAACCCATTTCAAAATTTCGTAGGGACACACATAAAAAGGACTTAACTTACCTTTTTTTCCAAATCTTACCATCCATTTCATAGATGAAATTTTCAAATACACATTATCACCTTCTTTTAACTATAATTCTCTTCTTCCATTGTTGGCATAAGACTTTCACTGACTATACGATGTTTGCAAGCGATTTCTTATTAGGTGAACCTTTCCAAGTTCGTATGGATCATGTGAGTCATAAGAAGTAATGATTCGCCAACCTCAAACCATCCAATAAGAGACCTACACCTCCTTCCATACAAAGCTTCAAAAGGAGCCATGGATGTTGAGGAATGATAACTATTGTTATAAGAGAACTCAACCAAAGGAAAATGCTAATCATAACTACCCTTTAAGTCAATGATAAAAGATCTAAAAATAACCTCAATATTTTTTATAGTAAGCTCCGTCGACCATCATTTTGGGGATAAAAAGCGGTGCTCAACATCACATTCGTACCCAACCCCTTTTTAAAACGATCTCCAAAATCTATATGTAAATTGATAGACCCTATCCTATATGATGGATAATGGAGTACCATGGAGACTCACAATCACATCTATATAGATCTATACATAATCTTCCGTCGAGTAAGAGGACTTACCGGGAATACAATGGGCATACCTCATCAATCCATCAACCACCACTTATATGGAGTCATTTTGCCTTCGAGTCCGAGGGAAACCCACGATAGAAGTCCATATTAATGTATTCCCACTTCCGAGCGGGAACTTGGAGTTGTTGATGTAAACCACCACGCTTTTGGCGCTCGTCTTTCAGTTGTAGACAATTCAGACATCGTGCAACAAATTCCGCTGTGTAATTTTTCCAGCCATCCCAACAAAACAGTTCTCTATGGTCATGATAAATCTTAGTAGAACAAGGATGAATCGAATTATGGGACCCATGAGATTCCAGTAGGATCTAATTTCTAAAATCATCCACATTTGGTAAACACAACTTCCCTATGTACCTCAAAAGACCATCCCCCCTTGGGAGAATGACTCATTAATCTTACCAAGGACCAATTACTTCAACTAAACTGATAATGGATCAAGGTGTTTCTTAGACTTCACCTCAACCACCAAAGATGATTCGGAGTTGTGATGAACCACAATACCATCATTCGGAGAATCTTCCTATCAATCACCAAAACAAGCAAAAGTATGAACATCCATCACTATGTATTACTTGGCTACATCTACACTAGACACACTACCCATAGTCACACAATTTAGTACGTCTGCAACCACATTAGCTTTACCGGGGTGATGGAGCACACTCATGTCGTAAACTTTCAACAACTCTAACCACCTTCGTTGTTGGAGATTCAAATCCTTGTTGGTAAACACATAATAAATATTAATATGGTCGGTATACACATAAATACGAACCCCATACAAGTAATGAATCCTAATTTTCAAAACGAAAACAACTGGCTGCTAATTCAGGATCATGAGTAAGGTAAATCTTTTCATGGATCCTAAGGTTCCTATAAGCATAGGCTATGGCTTTACCATGTTGCAGAAGAACACATTGAAAACCCACTAGAGATGCATCACAATATACCATGAATCCCTTAGTACCTTCCGATAAAGTAAAAATTGGAGCGGAGGCAATATTCAGAAGCTTCTTTCACATGCTTCCAACCACTCGAACTTCACATTCTTTTGGATCAAGGTAGTCAATGGAGATGCAATGGACGCAAACCCATCAACAAACCTACTATAATATCCTAAAAGACCAAAGAAGCTACTAATGTCTGTTTGAGCCAAAGGTCTAGGCCAATACTTGACAACTTTTGTATTTTTCTGATCCACCTGTTCCCCTTCACTAGAGATGATATGACCAAGAAACACCACCGACCTCAACCAAAACTCACATTTGCTATAATTGGCAAAAATTTGATGTTCTTTTAGGGTTTGAAAATAACTCTCAAGTGGTCCACATGCTCACCATCATTATCCGAATATACGAAGACGTCGTTAATGAACCCAATGACAAAGGAATCTAGGTACACCTTATTTATAGGGTCCATAAATGTCGTCAGGGCATTAATCAACCCAAATAACATCACCCTAAACTCATAATGACCATATCTTATTCTAGAGGAGGAGTACCCCATAGGGAAATACTAGGTTGTATGAAACCCTTATCTAGTAATTCCTTGAGTTGAGCCTTCAACTCTTTCAATTTGTCTGGAGTCATCCGTAAGGAGGAATTGAAATGGGATTTGTATCAAGTAGGAAGTAAAAACAAAAATCAATTTCCCGTTCGGGAGGGATTTTGGGAAGATCAATTGGAAAGAACTATAGAAATTTCCTCATTATGGAGACCATCTCAATGGGAGAACTCTCGTAGTATAAATCTTTGACTCTTATAACATGGTATAAACACCCCTTAGAGATCATTTTGCAAGCTTTGCAACAAGAAATGATTTGACATCTAGGAATAAAATTTCCCCCTTCGACTCTTACATGAGTTCATTTGGAAACTTAAACTTCATCACCCTTGTTCTACAATCTATAGAAGCAAAGCAAGCATGCAACCAATCCATACCTAATATAATATTGAAATTGACCATATCATGTTCAACTAGTTCAACATAAGTAATTCTATTGGGCAACATTATGGGATAGTCACCATAAATGGTAATTTTAGATGTCGGGAAAAATATCAAGCTTTTTAGGTACAAAAGGAGTAACAATGTTAAGGTGCCGCACGGATAAAGTAAAGCATATACATTTATAGTAAGGACATGTAACATACCATTCACCACATCGGGAGAGTTTTCTTGCTCACCCCTAGAGCAGAGAGCATAGAAGAGATTCTTTTGTGGTGCATCAACACATAAACAACTAGCTAGTCCACTCTATTTTTCTTGTCCCTTCAAGTTTAGGAATCTTGAACCTTATGCCGAATTGTACCATATCTATAAAAATTTATCGATTCAAATAAGGCAATAACCATAGTGCTTCTAGCCACACTTTTAACAAGTTGGATTCTTGCTTGGTGAACTAGTACCTCTTCCCTTTTGAGGATTATGGTTAGACAACCTATCGTCACGAGCCTTAGGGAAATTGGAAGTTATTTCATTAGAAAACATCTTCTTGAACCTAGGATTGTCTTTGATATCAAACCTACCCTTTGAAGAACTATCATCATAGGACCTTGCTCTGTTAGCATCTCTATTCTTATTCCTAACCCTTGCTCTTCCACTTGTTGAGCATGAACCATGACACGAGAAATTTTCATATTGTCATGTATAATAGCCGAACGACATTTTTCCTTCATATCATTTTACACTCCCGTCTTAAAGCGGCTCATCTAAGCCCTTGGTCTCAGAAACCAAAGAAGGAGCATACTTGGACAATTTCGTAAATTTCAAAGAGAAGTCAAGAAGTCGTACCTCTTTGAGGAAGGTTGATGAGTTCTTCCACCGTACCTTCCCTCTTTTCTCTTTGAAAGAACCTATCAATAAAATCCTTCTTGAAAATTTCCCAAGTCACCAAACCGCCCCTCAAAGGTCTATTGCCTCTCAATTAAATGTACCATGTTTCAGTCACGTTCTTGAGTTGGTAGGTGGCTAACTAGGCCTTTTAACTAGTATTCAACTCCATAGCATAGAGGATTTGGTAGACTTTCATAAATTAACTCTTGTGGGTCTTCATCCACTTTGGACCTATAGAAATAAAGGTATTTGTCCATGTGATATCCCTCAAATAGGAGGCCATGGTGCTAACATGTTTGTTTCCATGGGGTACAACCTTCCGATTAGCTTAGGTCGCATGGCTTGTGCTTGAGTACTGATGTATTTTGCTTGTGTAGTAATCTATTGGTCAATTTGGAGAGAGGATTCCCTTGTGTCCCCATCCAAAATGGACGGAGGGATTATTGGAGCTTGATCATCATTAGCAACTTCTTCAAGAAGAGGATGCTAATTTCCATGGAGAGGAACTCCTGCATCGCCAATCCCTTCATCAAGTTTTTGTGCGGATGCCCTTTGAGTAATCATAACTTTAACAACAATAAAAGGTTTAGATTAAATCACACATAATGTAGATTATAGATGCTTGACGTTGGATATCCAAGAAAATGAGTAATTCCTAAGCATCATATGTCTTCTCACTCATATGTGTGGCGCACTTCACAATTATGAATAAGATTCTACATAGACGTCGTATCATGAGAAATCAATCCTAAAAATATTCAACCTCATACTCTGATACAATGTTTGTCATAGACGAGGAGAACAACCTAGAATTAAACAGTGTCGTCGTCCTAAGAAAGAACTAAGACTAACCTCTTACCATTCGTCATTACATTTCATAGGTTAAATTAGCGGGAAATTTTAAAATTTTGAAATACTTCTACATTGATGTTTACTTAGACCTCTCGCTTACACATAGTATATAGTTAGAGTGGATACATAGACTCCTCGTATAGGAAGCAATACATAGACTTTTACTTTTATTTCACGTACATAATATAGCAATATAAATATATAAGAAGTCTAGAATATGTCTCATATTAAACCATCTAAGTCAAATACAACATCTTGAGTTCAACCCATACTTTATTACAATGAAGGACTCATATAGGCATATACAAAGACAATAAAGAAAGAGAATGAACTAAATCATCTTTAGGACTAAACTATCTCAAATAGCAAGATAATGTCATCGTTCTCGAAAGTTAAGGACCTACCGAACACATAGGAAATATCCAAGTAGTCTTCAAAGGCCTTCTGTATGCTCAATGGCTGGATCTTACAATTTGTAGTAAACATTAACATGGGCTTAGTACACAATTGTACAAAGTATGAGTATATGCACATAGACAAGTAAAATCATGCTAAAGAGGACATTTGTTCAAATTTGTGGCAAAGTACTTTGAAAAGCTTTATGCACAATGAAGAACTCATATAAGACAATACTTACATAATCCATAAGTTCATACCATGTACAACACAAAACAAACATTAACAAGTATAGTCAAGTCAACATGTATATCCACATAATTGAGTACATAAAATGACAACTCCAACATCAAGTCATAACATCAACAAACATGTATACCAGTTCATAACATCATAAAATAAGCAAGAACCTTACCGATAAACCCATTAAGCCTAAAAGTGCAATGACCATGTAAAGCCTCATAATCTTACTCAATCAAGTAAAACAAACAAAGGATCATAAGCAACGTCCAATTTAGTATTACATAGCATCAATAGTAGTCATCATCAAATTTAGCAATACAGACCAATTACATTTTCATAAATAAACTAACAATCTATAGGATCATCAACATGTAAAGTCATCATATTCATAGCATATATATTAAAATAACATAAGAACAACCTCCTAAGGATTCCCTCAAAGAAAACTAGTTCAAGGCATATGTACAGTCCCATAACCCTACTTTTTTCTTTCATTTTTCTTTATGGAACAATTTCCTTAACCGACATAAGACCATCTGAGCTAAACATGGAATCCGGTGTCATGAAACCCCACATCAAAATTAGGTAGTCTACTTTCTAAAGTAGTAACAAAACATGAACATATCATTATAGGTAGATCAAGTAGCTTGTATTCCTATGGTGTCAACATGGTTCAAGAACTAGGAGATATATTAGAGACCCATAGTTTCACATTACATTGAAGCCTCTATCCATAACCTATTCTCTGATACCAAGCTTGTCACGACCCGAGAGTACATCCTAGAATATAGGGCATCCCTTTAGTCGTATCATGGTGTACTCGACCTCTCGAAGGTCTCATACAATCATATAGATATCATTCATTGCATATGTATGACAAGTAGTGCGGAATTAAAAAATTTCACATAATCTAATAGTATTTAAAAATATTTTTGAAAGAATATCATAAAAAAAGGTTAAATTTTAAATTAGCCATCTTAGACGCATGAATATCTTTCAACACCGTCCATACAATATAATATAAAAATGTCTAAGTCTATTACATTGTCTTTGAAAGAGAAAACTAAAAATAGTTGTGTTCTCGAATCAGGTGAGAACATACACCAACTTTGCTTGAATAAGTACTAATGTCCAAGCTTCACTTCAAAAAATACTCTCAATAGCAACCTACACCTTTATAGATAGACAAAATATATGGAATAAGTACATTAGAATGAACAAATATGGTGACATGCAATTAATACCATGCTAAAAGGACATTTGTATAAAAACATGCTCTTTTGAAGAAAACATCATATTACAAGTATAAGAAGAACATTTAACACCAACTTCACAAATATGTCACATTCCACAATATAGTATAAAGATCACTTCAAAAAAAATAGACATGAGACCCTCCTACCAAAGGTTTTCCTATGGCTCACTTGAATGAGTTATGAAGCGACCATCCATACAAACCCTTCACCCAGATTAAAGATATCCTTTTGGACTACCTAAGATAAGATTACTCCCATTTCATCAATTAAATTCCGTACATAAAATAACTCTAAGACTAACTCAAGTAAGAGATGAAGAGACCTCCCATAAACCCTGTCAAAGCTTACCTAAGCAATCGTTAAAGCTACTAT